>NC_133781.1:27331474-27473918 GCF_003597395.2 Chelonoidis abingdonii
CTAGAAATAATTTTATGGAAGTGTTTTGCTCTGTGTGAGTTCCTTTTAAAAAGTCATTATGATGAAAAGCATTCACTGTGTGGTCCCACCTGGACTGGGCTAGGATAGCTGTCCAGCTCGTTTCCTATCTAACAGAGGCAATAAAATAAATAAATTCACCTGTGGATAAAGTATCAATTGTACTCAAAAGGAAATCATGCTTTTTAAGTAGCTATGGCATAAAAAGTGGCTGTCAGTTTAGTATTGACTGTAAACATCCTACACCTATGTGCGTGTGTAGATGTCCCCCAGTTTTCCCTTATGTGGGTGTGTCTGCACATGGTGATGCTACACTGCTATCTCTCTCTGGGCAAGAGAAGAGCTCATTGTGGAGACTGCTGATTCTTGGAGCTCCTGGGTGCACAGAGGCTACATGTTCGCTGCAACTGGCGGGCCACCTGAGCATGAATCATGGTTCCACCTCCTCTCTGCCCCCTTTGAGGCACCATGGTAAAAGCAGCATACCCCTGTGCTCTCATGAGTGTTGGTACTGCAATTCTGTTTGACCTTTATGTGGGCTACACAAAGGCAGTGAAGAGGAGGCCTGTAGATAATTGCTCTCACAGTCTTAGCACTCCCTTCACATCAGGTCATGGCATCACAGTGGATGTCACCTCTAACACCGCTGGATGTCACCACAGTGGATGTCACCGCTGTTGACCACTCCCTTGGCCCTAGGATGGCCTACCTTTATCCAGGCCTTCCATGGCCTAGCCTTCCAGTCAGATCACTTAAAAGTTCAATCCCCTTCCAGGTAACAAAAGGTCCAATTGTAGGTTCAAATAAGCCTCTAATCTAATATTCTTCTTCCCCTCTTGGGCTACCCTGCCATTTTGTCCCTACACCCTGGCCCAACAGAGTTTCTCCTAAGTGGCTTTTGCCCAGCAGTTTTCCCCCACTGCAACCCCTTCCTAGGGTCTCTGGCACCTTATCTCAGGGCTTCCCCACACCTGCTCCCTATGGGTCTCTTCCAACCCAGCTTCACCAGACCCTTCCTAGTGCAGGAACTCCCCTGGGTCTCTTTCCCAAGACTGAGTTCACAATTCTGTTTAAGTAGTCCTCTCTCTGGTCCCCCACAGCTGGATCCTGTCATTATAATTAAGTCATTAACACACTCAGCTGGGGCATAGCTTCTGGTCACTGTAAAGGCTGAGTCTCTCCCCCCACCCACCTCCAGTTGTGACAGGGCCACGTGTGCACCCCCTACCTACTGTGCACTCATGTAAGGACCAGGGAGAAGCTGTCCGAACAATAGCAGTAAAGAAAATAAAGTTTGGGGGATGGGAAGATGACAGCGATAATAAGATAATATGGTCACACAGGTGAGTGGCACATGCATTTAAGGTGTAAATATTGAGTATTATGTGGGAAAGAGATGGCTGGTTTTTGTTCATCTGTTAAATTGTGGGTCTCCTTGCCAGGTAAAGGGCCAGTGTTTGGACCACTCTTGGAGAATACAGTAATGTGGCATATGGTTTAACAAGACGTTGGTTCCCAGGATAAAAAGGCACATCAGCACATGATCCTTAGACTGGGTGGTGGGGCAGCTGCCCCACCCCCATCTCAGAGGGGGCTAGAGAAGGCCAGAATGGATGTGCAGGCCGGCAGCCAATCAGGAAAGGGCTTACAGAGAGCCAATCAGGGCCAAGATTGGAGACAGCCAATCAGGGATCAGCTTGGCCATATATAAAGGCTGCCCAGAAGAGCAGCAGGCAGCCTGTTCCAGACCTTCATGGGGGAAGGTCTGTCACCAGAGCAGGAGACGAGCACCTAGGACAGCGCAGTGGTGGAGAGGCTCAGGGGAGTAGAAGGGAACTCTAGCCTCAACCTGCTAGGCAGCAGGTCCTGAGGGAAGGGTCTAGCCCAGGCCTGCACAACTTGTAAAGCAGTGAGGGCCACATTACTCCAAAGAAAACAGCTGAGGGCTGAAACCTCCTGGCCCCATGGAAACACCCCCCCCCCGCCCCCAGGACCTCCCATCCCTGGGAAACACCCCGCCTCAGCACTGCCCAGCCCTGCAGAAACACATCCTCCTTCCCCAGTGCCGCCCCACCAAAACAGCTGTGGGCCAAAAAGGAAGGTTGGGGGTTGGGAGGTGATATTTCATTTTAAATCAACTGGGGTTCCCAGCTGAAGAGGTGGCTGGGAGTCCTCAGGGACAAATTAAAGGGCCAGGGGCTCAGGCGGCTGGGGGAACCCAGAGCTTTGCGGGGCTGGGGCAGGGATTTAAAGGGCCCAGAGCTCCTGTCGCTGAGGGGAGCCCGAGCCCTTTAAATCCCAGCCCCAACCCATCCGCTGGAGCTGTGACTGGAATTCAAAGGGCTCTGGGCTGCCTGCAGCCATGGGGAGCCGTGAGCCCTATGAATCTCAGCCGTGACTGAGATTTAAAGGGCTCTGGGCTCTCCGCCGCTGCGGGCAGCCCAGAGCCCTATGAATCCTGGCCATGGCTGAAATTTAAAGGGCTCCCTGTGGCTGCGGGCAGCCCAGAGCCCTATGAAACCCAACCGTGGCTGATATTTAAAGGGCTTTGGGCTCCCCGCCGCTGCGGGCAGCCCAGAGCCTTTTGAATCCCGGCCATGGCTGGTATTTAAAGGTCTCTGGGCTTCCCATGGCTGCAGACAGCCCAGAGCCCTATGAATCCCGGCCACGGCTGAGATTTAAAGAGCTCTGTGCTCCCCGCTGCTGCGGGCAGCTCAGAGCCTTTTGAATCCTGGCTGCGCCTGGGATTTAAAGGGCTCTGGGCTCCCCGCCGCTGCGGTCAGCCCAGAGCCCTTTGATTCCCTGCTGCAGGCCGCACAATGATCCTCCGTGGGCCACATGCGGCCCACGGGCCGTATGTTGTGCAGGCCAGGCCTAGCCAGTGCAAAGGGGCCAAAGGGGAAGCGGCCCAGGGACAGATGGACAAGGGGAGAGAAGGAGGGCTGTGAGGCTACCTGTAGAGGGTCTGTGGGTTGGGACCCAGAGTAGTGGGCGGGCCTGGGTTCCCCCCGCCTTGTACTGCATCTGGCCATGCAGTAGGGTGGCTGAAATAAACTGCAACCGGCCCTTTAGACAAGAGGCTAGACTTTGGAGATTGTGGTCAGGCACTGAGGCCAGTGCAAGGACTGTTGCTAACCCCCACCCTTCCCTGGAAGGGGGTGAAGATGGACTAGGGGGCATTGCTGGTGGGCAATGGCCTGAAGAGGATGCCGCTGAGCAGGGAGCAACACTGGTCCAAACACCAGCAAGGAACAGACAGTGGAGGGGACACCACTGGTAGAGGGTGCTCTGCCACGGACTGAGTTAATTCCTGGAGCGACCAGTGGGAGGTGCTATGGTGGTGAGTCCCAACTCCATCACAGACTGCCCTCTGCTTTCCTTCTTGCCTTTTCTTCCAAGACTTCTCAGGTAATATTTAATCACTCCCCAAAACATGTTCTTTCAGCTGTGCATTTCAATTAGAGTTTTCTGGGACAAGGGTGAACTGTAATCACAGCAAACTGCTAGAGATCACTGCTTTCACCCTGGACTTCCAATGCAGAATCCACTGTCTGAAACCATTTTTAATCTGACTCTTTAATATTTCAGCCAGTTCATAAAGCTGCTTTTGGGACATGATGCAAAACAGCAGTTTAAAGCCATAGATCCTTCTAGTTAATCTATAAGATTAAGCACCTCACTCCCACTAGAAAGTGTTCCTTGGAACTACAGTATTATGGGCCCTGGATAAATCTGATTTTATAATCCTGCTTAGTCTACATTGATCTGGATAAACACAGACCCATCATTTGAGAGTGAAGCTCAGAAAGCATGATTTAGGCAGAAGGTGAAGAATATGAACACATTTCCAACAAGGACAGGAAGGTGGCATAGGCTGTTACACCATATTACTTACAGTGGATAATCTCCATTGCCCTTTACAATGACACTTCAAATAGAGTCACCTTACTACTATATAAAACTATCTGTAGAAAGAAACTTGGGGATGACTAAGGGAGGTTGTAATGGTGATCTGATTGCAGTGCAGTATGAAGGTGTCAGAGTAGAATGCATCAGGTGGAATGCCAATGTTTGTATATAAGGCAGAGAAATTTCAGCTTTGAACACAGTCCCTGCCAATGTGTTAGGTAATGTCTGATTATTTTGAAGGTTACACTGTAGCATATATCACTTTTCATCATGAGCAGAGAGGAGTGCGTGGCACGAAATGAAATACATCTGCAAATATGCATTAGAATTTTTAAACCATGTCAAAGTGCCCCATCACTCCCCTGGCGTGTTTCCCTCCCATGAATGTTTGAGTGTCAGATGTTAGCCTGTCACAAATGTTTGCCCAAAGTGGGGGTCAAAGTTACATGTGTGTATGTTCACAGTCGAAGTGTGTGCACCCTCCTCTGGTCATGGAACAGAAGCAACAGCATGTATCTTATCTGATCAGTTTGAACAAGGTGACAAAGCCTGAGTTTTGAATATTCACAGTTGCCAAGGAGCCTAAGTGGCTAGATCAGCTGGTAAAATAGCCAAGATACTCCACTCACTTGGAAAAAAAAATCATTTACCTGTTCCCTGTTCCTCGCACTGGGGAAAAGACCAAAACCAAAAATAAACACACAATACAAGTTGTTGTTAGTACCAACTTAAATGTTGGTTTACAACCAGCCCTAGACCACCATTCCTTGGGTAGGTCCCCATCCTGCTGACATTTCTGTTCTGTTCTTAATACACCTTTTTGTAGTCCTTGTTCCCAGTTACTAATCCATTGCATCTGCCTTTCCTCATCAGTACAAGCCATCAAGAGTAACTTCCTCAGGTACAAGTATGTGCCACTTTGTCCTTTGTTGGTTTATAAGAAGGCTAGAAATATAAACAGAAAAACACTGCAGTAATTCAGAGGAAGAAGAAAGAAACACAAGAGGACTCTACTCCCTTTCATGATTCATTCAAATCTCATCCAGTGTTACCAACTCATGATTTTATCACCAGTTTCATAATATTTGGAGCTTTTCTCAACTCTCCACCTCCTTGAGTCAAAGGTTCACTTGATACCTAGTTTCATTTGTGTTGTATTGTTTGTATTGTGACACTGTCTAAGGACTGATTTTAAAAAGAGTTCCAGCCATAATTTTGTGGAAAAATGCTTGAAAACATGACCTGATTGTTACCTGAAGGTTTATCAACCATAAAGCAAATTAAAAGAATTCAACATTTACTGTTTTTTAAATCTCATGGTTTTTAAGGCAATCTCATGATTTTTTGGGGGGCCTGACTCATGATTTCTGAACTGGGGTGCCAGAACAGAGAGGGTCAGGGGCCATGGCTCCCACCACTTTTTACCGGCCATAAGGGCGAGCAACAGGGTGGAAGGGGAGGAGAGGAGCAAGTGGGGGCAGGGTTTTGGGGAGAAGGGGTGGTGCGGGGGAGGGGCATCAGGGGGGCAGTGCCATGGTTTGGGCACCTGTGGGGGTCCCCCACACTTTTAGGATGCTTCCACCACTTCTGTTCTGAACACAAGGGATTGTTAATTCTGCATTCATTCACACACTTGTACTACTCAAAACAAGGAAACCCAGAACAGCAAAAGCCACCAGAAACCTTAAGGTGAAAAGAAAGCAAACAATTTTTTTAAAAAAGAGAGAGCACCACGTCACTAGGCTTAGTTCATAGAATAAACTGTGATAACAGAAATAAATCAAGTAAACTTGGAAAATTAACCAGGTTGAGGAAATCACAATCCTGACATCTGCAAATGTGTTTGTTCCTAATAGGTATTTCCTGAATTATTTTCAGTATGTGGATTGTTTGTGAATTGTTCATCTTAAACCTACACTTTGTTTATTCATGGTTAAATCTGTTTGGAAAACCAGAATTGCCATCTCATGGCGTGACATTTGCTTTCATCCTGAAATAAACTGAAAACTTGAAACATCAGAAGTTTTTGTTCCCCCTCCATCATTCTTAAGAATGTCTATTCAGAAAAGTCATTTGCAAATGTCGTCATTTTAAAATGTTAATTCAAAATAAAACATTTTGTTTTGAATTTTTCCACTGAAGACATCAGAAAATGTCAAAACTGACATTTTCTTGTGAAAAATTCTAATTTCTATGAAATTCCATATTATGAGAAAACGTTTTGACTGAAAATTTCCACCAACTCTATTTGTGGGTTAAAAATTAGTTCACTACCACCACTTGATAACTGTAATTTTTGGAACAGAGGAGTAAGGAATGACTGATAGTAAAGAGAACCTAAGTAGTGAATACACTTATCAATTCATTGACTACCTTTGGTTGCAGGCCAATATGGATGTTCACGCAAACAGCCATTTCCTTAATATTTATGCAAATAAAAACCAGATTGTGCAAATATTTGTGAATAGTGACTCAAAAGGGGTAGGAATAAGTCTTAAGCAAGACTGGATGTTTTAAAAGGTATGACAGAGCATAAACAGAACTGATGGACTTGATGCAGAAATTACTACCAGAGGTTCTCTAGCTTGTGTTATGCTGGAGTTCAGGTTATTTGATTTATAATCATTCCTATGGCCTTAAAATCTATAACTGTCTTTTTGTTCTGTGTTTGTACAGCACCTAGCACAATGGGCCCTAGGTTCCTTAGTACTTTGATGATGTTCATAATAATAATAAATTATAATCCTACAAATATTCTGGAACCAAAGATCCACTTGGACAATGGATAATTGTTTTTAAACATTGATTATTCAGTATCTGACCAGCGCTACAAAGCACTGATTTAGTATGTTTTATTTGTTGTCCTTAACAGAGGTTTGTAATTAAGCCATATTGAGTTAATGACTGTCTAGGATATAGGCAGAGAGCCTAAAAAGATACTGAATAGAAAAGTTAAATCAGGAGCTCCTATTTCTCCTTAGTCATACTACTACAACAATGGATGCCTTTAAAGAACATGAAAGCACCAAATTTAGAATGGATACAAACATTTTTAAAAACAGTGCAACCTGTGGAACTCATTGCCACTAGATACATATTATTATTTATTGATATAACCACTGTATCTAGGAGCCCCAATCATGGTCTGTGCCCCACTATGCTCAGTGCTAGAAAGACAGAAGAAAAATCCTGTCCCTGTGGCGAAGAGGTTAACAAGATTAAAGAAACATGTCTAATCCTATCTGGATAATGAGATACTTTTAAATAGCATATTAAAACAATTTATTTTTTCATGCCAGTATCTAACAGCTATTTGGAAGAAGTCCCATATGGGCAGGTAATATATTTGTCTTCTACAAAGTGTCGTGCACCTTTTTCTGACGAATCAGATAGGGGTCCCTTTCAGAGACAGCATACTGGCCTAGATAGGAAGTGCCATACTGAATCAGAACAGTCTATGTTCCTGTTACAGAGAGAGAGGGATACTAAATGGGAAACATAGGAAAAGCCCAGAGAGTAGCTTGGGACTCTAAAAGTAGCAGGATGTCTGTCATTTTCAGCTATACCAAAAATGTATTTTATATGGACATATGCTAATTAGAATCTAAGACTTTGTGAAGTCTTTTACATTTCTAAGGCCAGAAAGGATCATCACGATCCTCTAGTGTGACCTCATGTACAGCATAGGCTTCCCTGAAATAATTCTTTGAGCAGATCTCTTAGGAAAACATCCATTCTTGATTGAAAAATTATCAGTGATGGAGAACCCACCACGACCCTTGATAAATTGTTCCAGTGGTTAATTACTCTGGCCGTTAAAAATTGTTCTGGTGTTTTGAAAATATTTTGCTTTAAATAAACATGATGCTATTTTTATCCAATTGATGTTTTGGTTGCCTTTTCCAAAGGAAAAGGACATTTTTTTCATGTATGTTTGGCAGTTGAAAAACAAAAAAGCTGAGAGATACTAAACAAAAACACAAGTACTGCCTCTGAGCCAAGCTGAACTTACAGAGTTTCAGCTCCTCTGTTAATAACTATGGGCCCCATTCTGACACCTCTTCTCATGCTGAGCAACACTAATGCAAGTATTTCTGTGAGTAAAAACAGAATCAAGCACTAGATTTCCATGGCATTTTACAATAGTGCAATCCTGAAAAGCATTAGGATTGTGCATTTGGGTTACACAGATGTAAATAAAAGGAAATGTCTCAGTATTTGTGTTAATTACTAGACTTTCCTTTTGGCTTAGGCAGCTTACAATGGGGCCAAAAGAATGTTAGATCTGGTCTTCTAACATAATTGCCACTATCCAGAACTGAAATACCAGGGGAGCCAAAGTCTCTGCTGCTCTGAAGTCACTGGTGTTATGGCAGCACGAATTTGGCCCCACATCTCTCAGCATTTCATCCCAGGTGTTAAAAAGCCCACATCAAATAAAAACTCAAATGCACATGTAACCCACCCACCTCCTGGGTGCGGCGTTCTGTCCCATCTAGTGACACCGAGACCACTTAGAAAGAGAGGAATGAGTCTGCCCTACAGCCTTAGCTAACAGAGAGGTGGCTTTTAGCTCATGCTGTAGAAGCTCATGCACTAAGCTCCAGAGATCCCTGGTTCGATCCTGCCTGCCAATGACTGGGGTCTGTCTGTGTTACACACATGCAAATAAATGCAAATAGTAGTAGCCCCAATCCTGACCCCACAAACTTCCATAGGGCCAGACTCTGCTGATCTTGAGATCTCAGTGAGTTTACTTGTGGAGTAAGTCACATCATAAACACAAGTGGCTGAATCTGGCCTGTATAGTTACCAGAGTCTCCACATAGTTCCACTGAGGAATCTGGCCTTAAATCAGGGGATTCTTGCACGCTGTTTGGGAAACAGTGGGAGGCTGCATGAGGACAAAGAAAAGAATGACGTCATAACAGCATTAAGTTCCTGAGCTCAGGCAGAGCTTGTAGCTTCTCCTGGGTGCAGTAGGGTAGCTAACTGCAATCACTTGAAGCTGTGACATGCAGCTTTTTTGTCACGAGGGTAACATCAGTCTTTCTCCAACTGAAAACCACAAGAATAAAATGAAGATGCCGTAAGGAATCTGCTGTCATAGAACTTCACTCCTTAACCTTCGCTCTTGTTTCTTAGTACTAAAATGCAAATCACCCAGCAGATTCTTTCTTTCTTTTTTTTTTTTTTTTTGCACATATTTTTCCCCCGCAACCTAGCTATTGATATAGCTCCCTAGGGGAAAATAGAACCCACCACAAGATGCCGGCAAGCTACAAACATAGGACTTTCAGGTGCCAATCACAAAATTGTACACTACTTCATTAACTAGAAGCAACAGTAAACTATTATCCAATCTGTGAACAAGCCACTAGAGAAGGCTGCAATACACTTTACAGGCATGTTATATCAGCAGTCATAACTATCACCGGCTTCAGTAAGAGTTGCACCCCTGGGGCAGAACCTTGTCAGGTGAATCTAAACCAGTCAAAACTGGACTCAATACAAAGGTGACAAACACAAGAATATAAGTTGCATGGAAGCAAGTGGGTTTAAATGAGTGTAATTTACACAGTGAAGGATAGAAAAGGGAACAAATTACATCACTTAAATCCACCCTGAATTTGTATGAGACAGAGTTTTATCAAGGGACTGCAGTTCTTAGAGGACAATGCAATACGATTCAATTCGAATTTGTGTATAAACTGGATCCCACAGCATGTCATGAAACAGAAAACAAGAGAAAGATGAACTGTTTTGGCACAGAGCAACAGAATGAAGAAATACCCCTGTTCTGCCTCAAATTGTATTTCCCCCCATGCTCTCCCATTGCCCAAATGCACAAGGGAAAAGGTATGAGCTTTGCAGAGTGCCCTGCAACTTTCAGCTAGTATGGACCCACGGTGGGATGGGACCAGACACAATTTCTAACTCTATTCAGGCCATTTGCCCTGCGCTGAAGGCTCTGTGGTGTCAGAAGTTCTGTTTGTGTTTCAATAACTCTTTCTCTCCTGCTTGTTCCCTGTTAAATAGAAATGGCTGGGGTTGCGTTTCTCCCTTTTTTGTTACATTCCATTTTTGGGAGCTTCTTCAGATTGTTGAGTATTTAGGCTCTGGAAAATGACATCCCTCCAATGTTCTCACACCCACATTTACTCCTACAAATGCATTGTAGTGCCAGAAGAAAAGAACATGTTTCATGCTAACTTGTTAAATTGTACTAAAAGTAGAAGCTGAATGCTGGGAGCTAGCAATCATCAAAGAGAGGAGAGCAGTTTTCAGGTCAGCATTTGAGCTGTTTTACTCTAGTTTTTTTGTTTGTTTTGTTTTTTTAAATCAGCAGGCTATGTGGCTTCTTTCTGCTCCAAAATCTCATCTTTGATAACCTGAAGTGTTGCTCATTGTTGTCAGCAGCTGGGAAAGCTAAGCACAATACTGAGGCGAAAACAAGGCCATCTTCTTTCACACTTTCCCTGGTTAGAACCTTAACACATGAACCAGTGAAGCCAACAGAATGACTTGAATAGTAAGGTACTGCTCAGAGTAAGAGTGGCAGAATTGGTCCCTAAATAAATACCAAGATGCTAGATTCTAAAGTTCTATGTCCTCTATCAGAATCCATGTATGTATCACATGGCAATTCCATGATGTTTCGAAATTGAGATACAATTCATCCTTCAGAAAACAAAACTTCCAGTGCATAATAAAACAACAAAATGAAGGTGTTGTATCTCCATATGCACAGCTCTACCTGGGATTACAGAAATGGATGACATTTACTACACTCACAAGCAGCAGAGAATCCTATGGCACCTTATAGACTAACAGACGTTTTGGAGCATGAGCTTTCGTGGGTGAATACCCACTTCGTCAGACACAGGTAGTGGAAATTTCCAGGGGCAGGTATATATATGCTAGCAAGCAAGCTAGAGATAACGAGGTTAGTTCAATCAGGGAGGATGAGGCCCTGTTCTAGCAGTAGAGGTGTGAAAACCAAGGGAGGAGAAACTGGTTCGGTTAAATTCGGCAAGCCAATGCACAGTCTTTGATTTTGGTCGAGAAGCTCGATGTGGTCAATTTGCGGAGAGTAACTGAAGCTCAGCATGTTCTCTTTGAGTTTCTGGTCCTTGAAGTTATTTGCTTGCGAGGATGGCCACTAAGGTCTGCTATAGTGTGGCGGGAGTTGAAGATGCTCTCCTACAGTTTTTTGGTATATTGCCATCCTACATCATCTGATTTGGTCCGATTTATGACTTTCCGTAGTGTACTGTCCAGTTTGGAGCCGGATGTACATAGCAGAGGGCATTGCCTGGTCATATGATTGGCATAATTGACATGGTGGACGTCTGCAGGTGAATGAACCAGTTGATGGTATGGTGACGATGCTGGTAGTGTCCCTGTGGATGGTGTCACTGTGTGATTGTGGCAATAGTTGGGCATCGTTCAAGGAGGTTTGGATGCATGGATGGTTCTGAGCTGAGTTTATGTACGGTGTTGCAGTTGCATGTGAGAACACGTTTCAGGGATGGTATGTCTGTGGGCAAGGAATGGCTCTGCCACCGCAAGACTTGAAAGTGGTGGATCATTGGTCTGAATGGTGGATGTAGATCCGCTGACGATGCGTTGGAGGTGTTTTTTAGTGCTGGGGCTGTATGTCAATGCCTAGCCGTGGTTATCTGGGTCTCTTTGGGGTCTGGCAGGTTAGGGTTGGTACACTTACTGGGCTCTAGTTTGAATCTGTTTTTTCACTGAATTTCTCTCACTGCGGTGTATGTAGTGTTTGAGGAATAGCTGTGTGAGATTTTGTACAGGTGTTTGTGTCTCTGTCTGAGGTTGTAGAGCACGATGCGATTAGTCTCAGTGCTTGGCTGTCAGTACAATGGTCGTCGTGTATAGTGTGCCGGGATGGAAAGCTGGAGGCTCATTGAAGGGTAGAGGACATGCACGGGTGATAGTTGTTCAAGTTGGGTCGGTTAGATGTGACCAATGCGACTTATTTGCACGCGGGTGTACGAGTAGGACCTCCTGTGTGAGCTATGGTCCGGGCTGAGGTTGATGGGGGGTAAGTGTTGAATGCGTATGGGTGGAATTTTCTAGTGGAGTCTGCACTTCCCATGGGTCCAGATGATTGAAGATGGTCATCAATGATAGCGTAGGTAGTGATTGAAGGGCGGTGATGGGACGAGAGCGAAGGAAGCGTTTTCCCAGGTCAGGCCATATAATGATTGGCGTATTGTGGGGCAGTGGGTGCCTATCAGTGCCTACGATTCGGAATATATATGGCATCAAAGACTTGAAAGTTGGTGTCTGAGATAAAGGCACAGGCTCAGCGAGCAGTGTGCTGTGGCACCAGGTACTGTCCTTGACAGCTGTTGATCCATCGTGTGTGTGGGATTGGTGAAGAGAGCCTCTGATCCATGATGGTGCTGGATGGTGTTTTGCTGGAGAGGTGACCAATGCTGAGTTTTCCTCAGGAAATCAGTGTGTCCGGAGATAGCTGGGAGTGCTGGGCATGTGGCGAGTAGGAGAGCCCATTAGACAGTCAACTCAGTACGAGAGTTGGGTCACACACACACAACTTACTGCACAAACTATTTCAAGTGTTGATGACTAATTCTATCTCAGATCGAGTCGCATGGCTATGGGCACCCGCAGGCCCGCAAATACGCCAAGTATTTTTTGATGCTGAGACCTCGGGAAACAAGCCGCTTCGGTCAGCCTGCTCGTGCTTCACTCACACGCCTCTTCTTCTATACTACGCTACACTGATGACACTTTCATCATCCTGACCCATGGGGAAGGAAGACTCCTAGGAGAATAATATCCACTCACGTTATACTTCAAACACTCGCACCCGCACCAATCGACTCAGCCTGAGACCACTAATGGAGCGTGCCCACTTGTTCTCTGACACCATGGTGCAAATAGTTGATGGTCACATAACCCCACCCTAATCGAAACTATCAACGCGCTATGTGACCTCTATCGCCTCCGTTCCATCCTGGCGCACATCCACTCGATCTGTATCTATCTACCAAGCCAACTGAGATACACGTCAGATCTTTCTACGACCCTTCAGACAGAAGACCATCACCTTACATCTCCACCATAGCATTCTCAAAACTGACAATACCCGCATGCGGAATATGGGAAACAGATTCAACGAGAGCCAGACGTGTACCGCAGAACTCCTCACTGCAAGATTAAGCCCAAGAAAGAAACCACAGACTCCAGCACTGGCCATCACTATACAGCCCAGTCAAACCCCTCCAACGTATCAGTCAAGTGATCTTCACTGCCCTATCCTGGAACAATACCCACACTTCACAGGTTTGGGTGGCAAGCGCAGTCACTTGCCCGACAGAACGACTCGCAACCTAACGTATTTCACAGCAACTGCGACACTCGTACTGCATACGATATACTCATGGCTCAGGACACCAATCGTCATGCAACAGATAAGCCCCTCGATGCCAGACTGTTGCCCACAAATCCAACTCAGCTGCACCATCTAGCGACCTAACCAGTAGCATACCACCTGGTTCATCACTGCAACGCTCTATCACCTACTACCTGTGAATAAATAAGTATGTCATCATAAGTGCCAGCAATGCCCTTGACTGCTTATTAGTATCCGATTCGCCAACGTGGAGCGAGTCACTACGGAAAGTGATAAATGGACACAAATCAGAATTATTAGCAGATGGCATAGTACAAAACCTGTAGGAGAGCAACTTCTAACCTCCCTTGCTCACAATTAGCGGATAACCTGAGGTGGCATCGATGCGCAAAAAACCTTCAGGACCAGACTACAAAGAGAAATGCTAGCTATGTTTCATTCTTGCAAATTTGACAGCCATCAGCTACTGACAACACAAGACTAGGTGAATGGCTGCCCAATGTACAGAACCAGGTTTCCTCTGGCCTCTGTTCAACCACCTTCTGACTGCTTACGCACATGGACGCATCTCCCTGATTGCAACTAACCTTCGTTATATCGTCTAGCTTGCGAGCAATATAAAGAATCCTTGGCCCCCTGGGAAAATTCCACCTACCTGTGTCTGACGAAGTGCGTATCTGCACAAGCCACAAAGCGAAGTGGGTATTCACCCACGAAAGCTCACGCTCCAAAACGTCTGTTAGTCTATAAGGTGCCATAGGATTCTCTGCTGCTTTTACAGATCCAGACTAACACGGCTACCCCTCTGATACTTGACAATCTAGATAGTTAGTCACTAGGAGACAGCAGGCACTAATTTTCCTAGGAAAACTAAATCAAACCATTAAAAAACAAAACAAAACAGCCCATGATCAATGGGAGCAGGTGCTGACAAAGCAACTGAAAGAAATACAGGAGTGAGGACAAGGTATTTGTAAAGATCACTGCAACCAGAAGGCAGGTGAAATGTATTTAAATAAATCTAATCGTTCAAGTAAAGTCAGTAGTATGCCTGATTGAATGGGAAATCTTCCCACGGACTTCAGATCAGGGGCCCTGTTTTCAGAAAGTTCTGAGAGAATAAATGTTCTCGGAGTCTATGGTTTTATAAAATTCAGTATCATTATATTATATTATATTTATTATATTATATTTATATATTATATATCAGTATCAGATATACTCTAAGAGTGAGCCAGATGAATTTGTTACCTGGAGAGAACTTCATTTGATCAATTACTTATTATCTCACCCACTGATTTGAATACCTGCAAAAAAGATGGGAGGAAGGATAAGAGGGAAATGACTATATCAGGTACTTCTGATCATTATTCCTCCTGGCCATGCAGAAAAGAATTATGGTGCATGTTGATGAACTCAAGCAGCCTGCTAGCTATCAGTTCAGTCCATTGATGACAAGCATACCATTGGCCTCCCAAGGTGAGACATTTTTGAAGCACCTAAGCAGGATTTTTCAATGTTGCTTTCCTATTACTCAGTATTATGGATGTTAAATAGATGTATAAGTACAAATATGAGAAGGAAGAAAAAAGGGAAACTCGGACATAGTATTAGAAAGGACTAAGGGCACATTGTCTACCAGAAATTTGTGATAGAAGGCAGAGGTGATCCCAAAACCTCTTGGCTTGCTGTACATTGGAGTTTAAAACATGATTTTATAAGTAATGGGATAACCGCATAAAGGATCAGAGGGGTAGCCGTGTTACTCTGGATCTGTGAAAAGCAACAAAGAGTCCTGTGGCACCTTATAGACTAACAGACATATTGGAGCATAAGCTTTCATGGGTGAATGCCCACTTCAGACTTCTCATGAAGTGGGTATTCACCCACGAAAGCTTATGCTCCAATATGTCTGTTAGTCTATAAGGTGCCACAGGACTCTTTGTTGTGCATTAAGGATGAAATTCAGCATTAAGTTCCACTTAAACCTTATTTTTATGGTATATGATGGTTTTGTGTTAGCTCACTGCACAGAGATGAATGTCATCCAAAGAAGAAAATTTGGAAACATATCCAGAAGATTGGACTCATAGTAGAACTTATCTTAATTACTCTACCCAAGTCTACACAATGGGCTGAAGAGTTTCATGAGAATAGGTTCCTTCTGGTTTCAACTCTCCTGGCACCAGTCCTGGTTGGAAGTCCTAAATGGGGAAAAGTGAAGTTATTTCAACTTTTCAAGCAAGTTCGGTTCCAAAATCAAGTTAGAGAAGAGGGATTCATATTGTGTCTGAGTGGTTGGTCCATGCCTAGAGTTTAGAGAGGAGTTTTTAAACCTCAAGGAGAACAAAAAGTTCAGAGTGGCTTGAAGAAGGAAGAATGAAATGAAATAAAGGCATATATTTAAAAACAACCTGTCATAGTGCTGCTTTATATGTGTGTGTGTGTTTGTCTGTTGGTAGGTACAAATTCACAGGATTCATTATTTTACCGCTTTTTATTCTATTTGACGCAATTTGGACTAAAATATTCTTGGATAAACCTCACTTAAGACTCTTAAAAAATGGAAATGTATTTTGATATTTCCTGTAAAATGTCAAATCAGTGCAATATTAGGTGAGCAAGCTCTCTTTTCTCACACTTTTTGCTGCTTGCTTTTTGGCTCTGAGCACATATCCCTAATTTTTCCCCTTCTTTATTTTTAAAGTTGAGTCAGCCTATGGATGATTCTGCTGGAGGAAAACACATTTTCCCAGGAGACCCAGGCAATCTGATGCCTCTGGGGAAGATTGGGTTGATGCTCTGCTTGATTTAAATGAAAATGGACAAGAGATGCCTTTGAATTTCTTTAGCAAATCATGAAAGAGAATTTTTCTCTACTACAATTTTGAGACAAATTCCTTCTTGGAGAGGAAGAAAAACACTTCGCTTAAATCTCAAAGGCTGATTGCACTCTCATCGAATTTAATGGCAAAACTGCCATAGTCATAGAATCATAGACTATCAGGTTTAGAAGGGACCTCAGGAGGTCATCTAGTCCAACCCCCTTCTCAAAGCAGGACAAATCCCCAACTAAATAATCTCATCCAGGGCTTTGTCAAGCCTGACCTTAAAAACTCTAAGGAAGGAGTTTCCACCACCTCCGTAGGTAATCCATTCCAGTGCTTCACCACCCTCCTAGTGAAATAGTGTTTCCTAATATCCGACCTAAGCCTCCCTCACTGCAACTTGAGACCATTACTCCTTGTTCTGTCATCTGGTACCACTGAGTACAGTCTAGATCCATCTCCTTTGGAACCACCTTTCAGGTAGTTGAAAGCATCTATCAAATCCCCCCATTCTTCTCTTCTGCACACTAAACAATCCCAGTTCCCTCAGCCTCTCCTCATAAGTCATGTGCTCCAGCCCCCTAATCATTTTTGTTGCCCTCTGCTGGACTCTTTCAAATTTTTCCACATCCTTCTTGTAGTGTGGGGCCCAAAACTGGACACAGAACTCCAGATGAGACCTCATGAATGTTGAATAGAGGGGAATGATCATGTCCCTTGATCTGCTGGCAATGCCCCTACTTATACAGCCCAAAATGTCTTTAACCTTCTTGGCAACAAAGGCACACTGTTGACTCATATACAGCTTCTTGTCCACTGTAACCCCTAGGTCCTTTTCTGCAGAACTGCTGCCTAGCCATTCGGTCCCTAGTCTGTAGCAGTGCGTGGGATTCTTTCCATCTTCAGTGGGACCAGGACTGAATGCTTTAGCAACAATTTATATTAAGTTAAGCAAGTGCTAAACATTATTAAATTAGAGAAAAAGGATTCTTCAATAGTTAGGGAACTGACCTAGAACTTAGCAGGCCTGGGTTCAAGTCCCTGTTCTGCCACAGACTTCCCGTGTGACCATGGGCAAGTTACTTATCATCTCTGCATCTTTAAACTGGGTATAATAGCAATGTCTTATCTCATAGGGGTGCTGCGAGCCTAACTACCTTAAAAAGTGTAAGGCTCTCAAAGTACTCAGTATATTTTAATGGAGACCAGAATTCTCCTACTGTGTTTAAAAATACTTAACATGCTGGCAGGAGGTGGAGGTGGAGGGGTGGGGGGAAGGAATTCATCTGTTTTTCAAAAAGTGTGACAATTTGCATTTCTGCCTCAGATAGTTGTGTTTTCTTGTCAAAGAAAAAGTAATTATTACATATGAAATTTTCATTTCCATGAGGAAATATGCCAAGGTTATGTGTTGAAATGGCCAATGTTTGCCTGTTGGGTGAAATTTCTCAATTTTCCTTGGAAAAAAGTAATAAAGGAAACATTGCATTTGCTGACATTTTCCTTTGAATTAACCTAGCAGTTTCCCAGAAACACTCATGGAAATATTAGATTTTGCAAGAGAGAGCTGGCAGACTTCAACACAGCTCCTAGCCCAAGTAGAATTGACCTTGGTCAATTTTTCTGAACCAGCATTTTCTTTTCCTGGAGTAACTCTGCTTTTACTTTCTCTTATATTGAACATTGATGGTACCAGTGTCAGAAGGCTGAGAATGCCAAATCTAATTATTACTTTACATTTTTTCAGACACATTTCAAAGCTTTATTCCTGATGAAAAGAGCTTTGTAACCCCCTGAGCTCTTTCACTGCAAAAAAAAAGGATATTAAATTGTCTGAACTGCTACATTTCACAAGGAGCCACAACAGTAGCTCCCTTAACCCACGCAACAATATTGTTAATCTTTCCAGCTATCCTCTTAGCCCGGCAGAAGAATATGTCCTATCTCAGGGCCTCTCCTTTGGTCACTCCAGGCCCATGAACATGATACAGTTCTGCAGTGACCTAGAATCTTACTTTTTCTGTCTCCGACTCAAAGAATATTTCCAACACAGCTCTGAACAACATACTAACCCACAGATTCCTTCCTACCAACACTACAAAAAGAAGGATTCTGCGTGAACTCCTCCTGAAGGTCGAAACAACAGATTGGACTTCTACATAGATTGCTTCTGTCGACGTGCATGGGCTGAAATTGTAGAAAAGCAGCATCACTTGCCCCATAACCTCAGCCAAGCTGAATACAACACCATCAACAGCCTCAGGAAGAACTCTGACATCATAATCAAAAAGGATTCCTTTGGGCAGCCATCAATGCAGTTTCTCTCAGAAGTTAGAAAAGACCATGCACAAAGAACCCAGGCCCAATGGTCCCAAGGTGGGCCATAGAGTCATTGATGAGGGAAGAACACACAGGGTCTACCACTCATGTGTAGTAGGAGTGCTCTGGGTTTTACATATACTGTGAGTAACAATACAGAGGTATAATTAGGCTGAGCAAAGCACATGGCATTTTGCTTGAAGCTTTTGAATTTTAATAAAGAAACATTAATTTAGCCATACAAAATAGAAAGGAACTCCAGTATAGCCAGGGCTGGCTCCAGCATTTTTGCGCCTGAAGCGGCAAAAAAAAAAGCCGCAATCGGCGCTTCATTTTTCGGTGGCAATTCAGCGGCAAGTCCTCCCCTCCAAGAGGGACTGAGGGACCCGCTGCTGAATTGCCACTGAAGACCAAGATGTGCCGCCCCTTTCTGTTGGCTGCCCCAAGCACCTGCTTGCTGCGCTGGTGCCTGGAGCCGACCCTGAGTTTCCCAATAGAATAATATTTATGAGTTAGACACTGATATTAACTGGCAAGTTTAATCATGCCCTAGAACTTTTCACTTTGAATTGGCAGTAGAACTAGATTTTTAAGAATCATTAAACTATAGTCTGGATCCTACAAAGACTTACACATACGCTTAACTTTACATGTGTGAGTACCTCCATTGATTTGAATGAGACAACCCACATGTGCAAAATTAAGTGGAGGCATTGAAAGGCTTGCAGCAGCATCAAGGCATATTCTTGTAAATAAAGCTGTGATCTTTCATCACATGGGTTTTTAATGGGAATGACTGGAGAAGAGGGAAGCGGAGGGTACAGTAATAGAAACATTGGTGTCCTGCCAATATTATAGTACAGCATGCGCTACATGTGTAAGTCAGCTGGGACAAAGAGCAAATGCTGTCTATTGTTTTCCTGCATTATTTTAGAAGAATCACATTGGACAATGAATCTTGTCAAGAAAGCCCTAAAATTCTCAGTTTGTGAAGAGCACAATTTTGCTTTCCTGATATTTTTTTTTGTTATAACTGCTGAAAAACGCACTGGTTTACCTTTACCTTGTCTTTTATCTTTAGCAGTAAGCTCACTTCATAGAGTTATGGAGTTTAAGGCCAGAAGGGACCATCTTGACTGACCTTCTGTGTACCCCAGGCCACTAAATACCCAGAATCCACACCTGAAGCCTAACAAGGAGAATTGGACCAAACAGCATTCAAGAGACTAAACTATTGTGTGTCACAGGGAGAGAACAGGAGAGTCTAAGGTGAATCAATGTCTGAGGCCCCTGCTTAAGCAGGAAATTGATTATGTGAGATATACCCAGATCATCCTGGAAAGTGACCTGCATGGCATGTTGCAGAGGAAGGCAAAAAAAAGCATGAATCTGCTTTCAGACTCGTGTAAATAAGGAGTAAGTCCTTGAGCCCATGGAGTTGCACTTGTGTAGAACTGATGGATAGATGAGAGGAGAATTACCTTTCATTTGCTTTTCCCAGTTAACTCAAACACAGATGTGTTCTGTTCTAGCCATCTCAAGAGAATAATGAAACATTCACTGGCAAATATTTGCATAGTGCTTTGAAACTATAATTTTTTATCTAAGTCCTTGAGATGGGCCGGCTTTAAAGTTCTGATCCAGAATGAGATTCTGAAATTCAAAGGAGGAGGTGGTGGGGTAGGGAGCATTTTGAGCCAGCGTTTTGGTTCTGCCCATTATAGAAATAAGAATCAGTCATAAAATTCAGGCCTGGCTCCAGATATGGATAAAAACTTAATCAGCATTCAAGAATATTTGGATCTGGGTTTTGATTTTGTCTCATCTGTAACACATGGTAATACATGCTGCATTATGACTATTATTGATAATACTAATCAGGTTAGGACCTAAAATGTCCAGAAGTGACATAATTTTGGGTACCCAGCTTGAGGCAAACAGCTTCAGAAAATCAGGCCCCTCTAAGGTATTTGAAATTCAGCATCCCAATTCACTAATCATGAATGACTAGGGGAGACAGGGTCTTCCTATTAAAGTCACTGATTGATTATTTTCTGGACTATCTATTTACCTCCTTCTTTTGCTATTTACAAAATGCGCCCATCACACAATTTCTAGGCTCAGGTATTAAAATATAAAACAAGATACATATCTTAACCTTGAAAAATGTCATCCTACAAATTTCAACTCCTGGTTAAAAAAAAAAAAAAGCCTACAATGAGACATTTGTAAAAAATAGGCATGTAGGTACCTAAGTCAATTATGAAAATTGGACATAGGCTCCTAAGTCAGTTAGGCATTTTTAAAAAATATTAACCAAACTATTGTCATATTTATAATATAAATATCGGAAGATCCACCTGTGATTGGTCCCAAGTACATTAGGCACGGTACAAACACATAATAAAATACAGTCACTGTCCTGCAGGCCTTACAGTCTACATGAACAAAACAGAAAAAAGCCTGGGAGGGGAAACTGAGTCAAAGAAAGGGGAAGTGACTTGCCCATAGTCATACAGTAAGTCGGTGGCAAAGTCAGAATCCTAGAGTTTCAGGCCAGAAGGCACCACCAGATCATCTAGATCAGTAAACTCAGCCCTAAATGGTTCAGGGGCCAAATTAGCAATCAACATTACTCCCAAAAAGACATAGGAGTATGACTTCATTGTTCATTTTACTATAGTACTATGTATTCATATTTGAACAGTATGATGGGGAAATATTTTATATCTTATTCTCACAGCAAGTATTATCATTTTATCAACTACAATTGGTTAATAACATAGTAAAAGTATCCCTGCTGGTTAATAATTTAGATGGATTCATAATTAAATTGCACAGTGTTTTAATATCATGTGCTGCAAAGAGCCTCAGGGGAGACATTAAAGAATCACTTGCAGCTTGCGAGCCTCAGTTTGAGTATCACTGTTCTAGGTGATCCCAGGTGTCCTTAGTTCCAATCCATTAGATCATGATAATTAGATAATTTCCATAACACACGGCTTCCTTCTCCACCCCACTAAATATTGGTTGGTACACTGATAGCTTCTCCACAGATTTCACTGCAGTCCTTGTAAGTTATTCTACCGTATCAGGACTATTGTTTTTCTTAGTTGCTTTGTTAATATTTGACTCAGTCTGTTACTGCACATCTGACCGAACCAAAATTAACTTGATGTTTCAGCATGTACACACTGCGCACAATACATTGGCTTGCCTTTTTTTTTTTTTATATATTTCCTTTACACATCAATCTTAACTGGTCATTAAGGTTGTGCCTTTATTCCAGTAAAGTTATTTAAGTATTTGGCGTCATCTCTCAAGGTGAACAGTACTTTGCACTGGACTATTTACTCCCATATACTAAATCTGCCTGCTGCTTTCTATCAAAACAGGAAAACAGCTGCAAGTTTTATAGGTGAGAATGAAGGTTTGTCCCTGCAGGACATACTGTCACTGGGAAGTTAAAGGTAATCTCGGAAGGAAAGGGAAAAAGCACTAATGTGGCCTTATTTACTTGAATTTTATCTTTATTCCTCCAGCTGATTTTAAACAAAATGGATCAAAGCACGTGAGACATTTTATTTTCATTATCTATTACACAAAGGAAGAAGCGGTCCTTGCCCTGTCCTGGTGATTTCACCTTAATATATTTTAATAAATAGCCAGTCTTGTACATAGTCCCTTTGGGTCTTAACCTTTTAGATATAAGGCCCATATCCTTATGTGGTGAAAAATTGGTGTTCTTTCATTGAAGCCAATGGAACTATGTAGATAGAGTATCTGACATCTCTCTAGGTCTTAAAAAAATCAACAAAAGAAAGTCTTCATTTTTTCTGTGCTATGTTAGCCACCCAATTGCCCAATCCATGTTATCAAACAGCCTTTGATGAGCTTCAAGTATCAGAGGAGTAGCCGTGTTAGTCTGGATCCGTAAAGGCAGCAAAGAGTCCTGTGGCACCTTACAGACTAACAGACGTTTTGGAGCATGAGCTTTCGTGGGTGAATACCCACTTCGTCAGATGCATGTTGATGAGCTTGGGCTCCGTCCTTGGACACACATTTCTTTGTTTAAGTCTAATCATTAACAGCAAGAATGTGCCTGGCCTTACATGGTTACCCTCTGTGCCTCTGTGGGACAGAACTACAGAGCCTCCGTCTCTTGCACCCCTACATTTCTACACCATGGCTCACATAAGGAACACATGTGGCTGCTCCATCTCTACTTCCCTCAAGACACCAAATATCCCAAGGAGGAGGCTGGGCCATGGCCCGACCCTGTCTATGTGGGGAAATAAGCCACACTCTACAGACAGGGGTGAAAGTAGTGGGTGGCTGCTAGCTGCCTGGGAGTTATAAACAGCACTGCTCCAAAGAAAGGCCATGCTTAAATGGGACAAATTGTGTCCTAAATGACTTTGAATTTTGCTACCACGTGGACTGTCAAGGTTCCTTCCCCACTCTGAACTTTAGGGTACAGATGTGAGGACCTGCATGGACAATTCTAAGCTTAATTACTAGCTTAGATCTGGTACACTGCCACCATCCAGAATTCCAGTGTCTGGAGGCATTCCTGCTGTTCCCCTATGATAACTTTCCCCTCCCTGGGTTGCGCTGTGGAGCTTCACCAATTCCCTGTGTGACAAGATCCAAACTCCTTGATCTTGAAAAAAGGAGAAAATTAACCTACTCCCTTTCTTTCCCCCACAATCCTGTGAGTCCAGAGATCCAATCCCCTTGTGATCTTTTTAAAACAACGGAAAAAATCAATTCAGGTTCTTAAAAAGAAAGCTTTTAATTAAAGAAAGAATGGTAAAAATGTCTTTGTAAAAATCAAGATGGAAATACTTTACAGGTAATTAGAGTTCATATTAGCCAGAGGGAACCCCCTCCTAGCCTTAGGTCAAAGTTACAGCAAACAGAGTAAAATCCTCTCAGCAAAGAAAGGAACATTTACAATTGAGAAGAAAACAAAAATAAGACTAACACTGCCTTGCCTGGCTATTACTTACAAGTTTGAAAACATGAGAGACTGATTCAGAAAGATTTGGAAGCCTGGAATTGATGTCTGATCCCTCTTAGTCCCGAAGAACAACACCGCCCAAAACAATAGAGACAAACAAAGACTTCCCTCCACCAAGATTTGAAAGTATCTTGTCCCCCTATTGGTCCTCTGGTCAGGTGTCAGCCAGGTTTACTGAGCTTCTTAACCCTTTAAAGGTAAAAGAGACATTAACCCTTAACTATCTGTTTATGACATGGACACACACATTTTCAAACTTAAATGTGTAAAGTTAGGCACCTGAACAAGGAGCCTGTTTTTCAGAGTAGTGAGACTTGAGATTCTATTGACTATTTCTGGCCACACATATAGATGCCTAAACATGCATATAGAGTGGTTGGCTTTGGGTACCTACATTTGAAACGTTTGGCCATAGTAATTTGCTAATTCTGCATTTAGATGAACACACACAGACAACGCGTGTGTGGTGCTTTGGCATCAAATTGTCTGAGAGCTGTAAGGTGTGTGAGCCAGCCTACAGCATTTTGTATTGCGGGCCATCATGCTGAGGATGCAGAAAGCAGCTGGCCCATGCAGCTGACTCAGGCTCACAGGGGTGAGCTGAGGTGTAGAGCGGTGGTTCTCAAACTAGGGCAGCTACTTGTTCAAGAAAGCCACTAGCGGGCCGGGCCAGTTTGTTTACCTGCTGTGTTCGCAGATGGCCGATCGCAGCTCCCAGTGGCTGCGGTTTGCCGCTCCAGGCCAATGGGGGCTGCAGGAAGCAGCGTGGGCCGAGGGACATACTGTCCTCCGCTTTCCACCGCCCCCATTGACCTGAAGTGGTGAACCGCGGCTACTTTGAGCTGCGATCGGCCGTCTGGAGATGCGGCAGGTAAACAAACCAGCCTGGTCCTCCAGGGGCTTTCCCTGAACAAATGGTGACCCTAGTTTGAGAACCACTGCTCTAATATGTTGTAACCAAAAGAATTCTCCTATGACTTTTCCTGATGAAATGCGAAATGTGGCTATTGCCATGTATATCTGCAATATACACGCTATAGTGTGTGTGCTTACATAATGTGTGCGTGTACTTAGCTAAAGAACGTTTGGAGAAAAAGGGTAGTTTGTACTGGTTTCTGTAGCTAGGGTTAAGGCCACATCTTTAAATCGTGTGTATACATTCACAGTGGATACATACTGCAGTAGCATTCAATAGACTTTGGAATTTGCCTCTGGATTAGCAGCAATGGGAGAGTCATCTGAGACATGTATTTGAAGCATTTTTCCTTCAACAGATATGACCTTGTGGAGGAAAGTCCATTAGTCACTGAGTGGCTATGTCTTGTCAGAACCAGATTTTAATGGCTGTTTGAATTTTAACTACTGTTTGCTAGCTATTCCTGTTCAAGCCAACATAGACTGTCATAAAGATCCATTAAGTAGCAAGTAACTGGCTCCAAATGTAGCTTTAAGGTATAACCTTGAGTCTGATCTTAATTTATGTGCTACAAGGCAGTAAAACAATGTATCAGCAAGACTACTGTGTCCCTTGTAGACCTTTCAAGATGAAAGCAAATGTTGTTCACAAAAGACTTCCTAGAACAAAGGACAATAATATAATTACACTTCAGCCCCTTTGGAAAAGACCAAGGGAGTTTGAAAGTAATTTGACGAATTGTAACCCTCTCTCTGCTTTTCTACACGTTGAATGAAGAGGCCATAAAGTATGGCCCTGTCTTTATACAGAACATTGGACACAATGTAATACAGTTGTTCAAATCAGTGGGTAAGCATGCTGTGTAGAACATCGAAAATGGAACACATCCCGATGCGCTTGCCAGATGTGATGCATGAACGGGGTAGATGCCTTAGAACTGAACACCAGATTCTTCTGTCCTCTCAAGATTCCTATTATTATTCCTATTTTTATTATCATTTATAACTAGTATTGAAATCAGGGGCCCATTTTGGTAGGCACCGTATAAATGTATCATAAACTACAATCGCTGCCTCAGTTAGTTTGCAATCTAAATAGACAAGATGGATCAATGACAGGAGAAAGGAAGTATTACCCCAATTTTACAGATGGGGAACTGAGGCGGAGAGAAATTAAATGACTTGCCCAGGCTTCACAGGGATCAAGCTGGTAGCTGACCCCAGATCTTATGAGTCACAATCGAATGCTTTAACCAAAGACCATCTTTTTGCCTTCCCCCAGGCATTCAACTCTTGTTTCCTGATCAGCGTTTATCATGGTAATAGATGAGCATGTAGGCCAAATGTACATGTATAATGGTGTAATAGCTCAGTATTCAAAGACTCATGCCAGAGGCTGATTAATTCAGTAGATAAAAAATATTGCTCAGATATCATCTCTGAGTGCCTGTGCTGGAATCTACCACCCATACAAGGCAGGCAGTTGTATGAATACAAAGTTGTTTGCATTCAAGTAGAAGCCAGAGAGTAGTGAATTCCCTTTGAAATTCAAGCTTATGAGCTCCCATATTGTTAATAGATTTTCTACAAAGGCCTGGGCTCTTACATGACCACTTGCAGTATTTATACTGATGGAAGAGATGAGAATTATAAGAATTTGTCATACTATTAACTGTTATTTTTGAGCACTCAAAATATGGTGGGAACTATACAGATACAAGTAGACGCATTGTCTCTAGCCCAAATTGCTTAGAATCTAAAATTGGACATGAAGGTAACAGGTGAGAATAATAAATAAATGCAGGGCAGAAAAGAGTTAGGACAAAGGTTATGATAATAAAATTACTCGGTTACTCACTTACAACCTGATCTAAAGCCCGTTGAAGAAAATGGAAACACTCCCATAGAACTCAGTAGGTTTTGGATCATGATGTTAGGGCAGTTGCTCATCTTAATGATTATTAGATGTGCCTAGCATAGAACACAGAGTAAAAACCTTAACTCAAATTGACCACAACAACAGGCTCCAAAAAGAATTACTCCATGCACAGTCCTCAATACACACAATCAAACTTAAAAAAAAAGATCTTGGCTTACAAGATTAACTTTGCACTATGTTCTAAACAGTAGCAAAGCCGGGAGATGTTCCACAGCTGGAGACTGTCGGGGACCTAGGATTTTCAGGAAAAGCATGCTGTATTGATGAGTATTGTTTCCTTTTTTACAGAACATAGAAAACGGAAAACCTTATCCCACAAAATAGCAATTGAGCTACACCAATTTGAACCAGCACAGGAGCTAACCTATATTATTTAGCTCAATATCATATAGAAGCCAAAATATAGTGGCTTTAGGTATTTTTGTAGACAATTCTCACCAAGAGAGGAAGCAAGCTTTTTTTGCTTTTACATATATTAGTTATCATATTCACCAAACACCCTAATGTTATGTAATTACATACCACTAAAAACCTAACAATAACATGGGAAAGTCTTAACAGGCTTACAAAACACTAGCTTTGTTTCTGTGATCGCCTAAAGTGAGCTAGTCCTCACAGAGTTCAGTGAAAGCATTGGAAAGTAGCTAATCACAGCGACTCAGCAGTGGTTTTCACAGAATTATATTAAAGTGCCTGGGTTACAAGATTAATTTGCTTCAAAAGATGTTTATTTTTATTAGAATCAGCACAAAAGCTTGTATGATTTCAGTGATCTTTAATGGGGATTAGTCTAAACTGAAAATATATTTTTGATTTAAGTGAGACGCAACAGGGAGTACAGTGTTGGGGATTACTGAAAGCCTTGGGTGGTGCTCTGAGGCCAAAGCCTGAGTGACTTCAGCATTCAGTGAAGTGCAATAATCCCAGAGAAATGCAAGCCCTGGTGTGTCTTCTTGCAATTATAGAATGGAAATTGTAATGCTATTCTGACCTGTATATTATTTACTGTGTATCATTAAGACGGGTATGACATAATTGACAGACAAACAGCTGCAGCCGAGTCTGGGATTAATTAAAAATAATCTGCACTGTTATTTGGCCTCATTTTTCCTACTCCATTACAGTGGGCTGTCTCTGATTGAGCTCAATAGCAGTTTAACCAAAGGGAGGGCGTGAGGAAAGCAATTGACAAGCTTCATTGGTGACTTTACTTATTTTTTTCCTCACCATGGGATATTTATACTGTTAATTATTATAACAAAGGGCTGTTATTTGGAGGATTAGAGAGGCTAAACTTTTAATAGTTTGTCTATTCTTTGGTAATTGTGGTGTACGGTGGGATATGCTGAATTTTGATGGACCTATTAAAAGGTTTATTAGCAAGAGAGTGCATAGGTCTTCTTTTGTATTCTTTTCACTAAGTATTGTTTCACTTGCTACCAAAGATTTTGTTCTTGCTGCATTGTTTGCCTTGCTTGGTTTGTCAGCATATAGATGGATGGACACTTAGCGAGCCAATGTCTGTTCACATACCCATCTTGATCTGCGCATCCCAACATGTCTCCTGAATGACATCAAAGCTTGGTCATCTGGTGTCTCCAGTATCATAATGTCAATGGTATGAATCTTTCTGAACCATCATTACAGCTTTACCTGTGTACATTTGACACTCTTGAGACAAAGCATTTTCATGCCATCCATGAAAGGACTCATCATTCGCCCTGCCCCAACCTTGCTTTTCATTTTGCATCTGGACAGCCATGGGTCCCAGGACTACTTCTTGTATCAATGATAAAATATCCATGTTCACAAAGACACTTACATCATTTCATACTATTTACTAGTTGTGGTGGTTGTGAAGGTCAAAATGACCTTTTGAAAACTATCTTCCTTATTAAACAGGTAATAAATTGCTCTGTAAACAACAACAGGCCACATCTGCAATTCTTGAAATATTTTCCACTAGTATTTATTCTTGTGTGGGCATAAGATCTCTCTCTCATTTATATACTGAATAAATATCATAGGAGCATGCATTTAAGTGTAATTTTTTGGCATTAAATAACCTGTGTATAAAACACATACAACTAATTGTGGAACAATCAGTGCAGCATATACCTGTGGTGTGTTCATCTCAGGCCAGCTGGATTACTCCACCAGAACTGAAGAGTTCAGATTCAGATAGGTTCTTGGTGCACAGCTTGTTATGGTGATGGAGATAGATGTTAAGTTCTGAACTAGGAGTTAACTAAATCCAAAACCTCTTGAATTTTTGGAATGCTTACGACCCACCCCCCATATCTGTAATCAAAATCAACATCCCTAGGTGACATAGCCTTCAGCTGTTTTACACCTCTAGGCTGTGAAATATATATTTAAGAATCCTTTTCAGTCATTATGCCTCAACCTGTGGTTACTTCCAAGCATAGTCAAACCATCCATTCCAGTTCATACACACACGCCCTTCCCCTGGCATTGTTTTGCTTGCTGTGTCCGGTTCTGACTCCTAGGACCTTATGTATGTGTGTGTATGTTTGTGTTTTCATATGTGAATACCATAGTCTGCAATAAAATGACTATAAACCCAATGCTGATTTTCATGCTGTGTCAACTCTGTGACACTTCTGCAGGTGGCAATCTCTGCCAGTTTGTCAGGAATCAATATACTCATAAAACATTATGGTTACTAGAAGTTCTTTCACATGTGGATGTTTTCAGGCATACTGCCCGTTGTCATCATTGAGAGCATAAGGTTAAGGCAAAGTGCAATTTGGAAAACAGAGCTTGTTTGTTTCTAGATGAAATTCTTGTAAATGTGCGCAGTAATGTGGAGTTATAGTGCTATAAAAATAAAGTCTCTGGTGTTCTTCAGACCTTTACTTGAGACTTCCAGATACAGGGCATGTCTTCAGTGCAGAACAGGTGTTTCTGCCATTTAACTGGTTAGCGGCTTGAACTAAACCCTATAGGGGATCTTGGGATTGAACTTGAGCAGATAACTCCAGTGAAAAGCATGTTTTATTTTCATTGAAAGTAAAATCAATAGTCATGACAATCCATAAACAAGATATATGAAAATCCATTGCTTTGAGAATATAGGAGTAACACTGGACTACAAATTAGATATGAGTTTGCAGTGCTGTGCAACTAAAAGACTACTGCAATTTTTACATGCCTATGCAGGGGTATATCATCCTGGCACATGGACTATATCCTTTTCCTATATGTGACACTGCTCAGACCATACTTGAAATATGGCACTTAGTTCTTGGCAACATTGTGCCAGAAAGACACTGACAAATTGGGAAGCATTGATGATCAACACAAGTGATTAGCAGCTGCAGGGACTGATTTATAAGAAAAGATTAAGAGTGTAGTTTAACTGACACTAGTTTGGCCAAGTGTCAGAGGGGTAGCCGTGTTAGTCTGGATCTGTAAAAAGCAGCAAAGAGTCCTGTGGCCCCTTATAGACTAACAGACGTATTGGAGCATGAACTTTCATGGATGAATACCCACTTCGTCAGATGCATGTTTGGCTATGTGATGACTAAACGGGCACATGATAACTGACATCAATGATAGAAAGTGAGTATTTAGTGTGGCACATGGAGGAATAACAACAAATAATGGGATGAAATTAAGATGGGGAAAATTTAGGCTGGAGAGCAGGGAAAACTTCCTGACAGTGAGATCTATTAGGCTGCAAAATAGTCTGCCAAAGGAAGTGGTGGAAGCCACATCAGTTGGAACTTTTAAAACTAGCCTAAGGAAAGGCCTGGCAATTGTAGTGTAGGGAACAAACCCGACTTGGCAAGGAAAAGACCAAGATGACTGAACAGGTCTTTTCTAATGCTTTGGAGGGGCTGCTGCAGGGGGAAGGAGCTATTAGGCTTTCATCACAAGCGTTCAACAAGTCTATTATTTCCCAGTGGCCCATACATAAGAGGTAAATGTTTCCTGTGAAGTAAAATCTCTTCTCCAGAATGAAGAACCAACTGGAAAAAAATGACAGTGTCACATTCCAGTGCTTCACTTTTTGTTGTGCTTGGCATGTCGCTTCCTCTGTTCTACACAATTGGTCCATAGCCGGAGTGAACCCAATGAGACTGCTCTGCTGAATAAAATGTTATTGCCTTACTTTTCAAAGGAATAACTCCTATCCTGGCACTTTGAAATGCCAGGCACACAGGGATGAAAACAAATACACACAATTTGTTCAGGCAATTGGAATAGCTGCTTAAGAAAGCCCAGTAATCAGACAGGATTTGTCATTTCAATTTTAACTGACTGATTCTTCATGGACAAAAAATCCAGACTGTTTCATTTGGATGAAACTGAAATACAAGAATAATTAACTTGTACTATCTGTTTAAAAAGCCAACCAGTTTCATTTTTCAATGAGCTTCTCAGATTCTCTTTTTTCCTGCCTGTTCTGCTTTGTTAAATTCCAATTAGGGGGAAGAAATGAACGGGTAAAGCTACCATGCTCTCCAGTGCTGCAAGAATATGAGGCTGATTTTTTTCATAGCTGTCAATAACACGTCTACAGTCTTGGCCTTTTGAACATCTGCTCTACCACTGATTGAGCCTGTGCCATTTCTGATGGGGCTGAATCTTAGAATCAGATCCTGGATTTTGGGTTTCCGCTAGACTAAGCAAGAACAGAATCTGGATATGAATCTCTTTCTGTCTCTACAAACTGCAGACGGGGCACTGGAACAATGTGTATAGTGGGAGTGCTGAGAGCCATTGAACCAAACTGTAAACTCTGTATAAAATGGAAACCACTTCAAGCCACAGGGTGAGGCAGCATCCCCAGCATTCCTAGTTCCAGCTCCTATGACTGCAGGAACTATTCAGAATATGGTTGTAATTTCAGGTTAAGAAATCTAAATTATTTCTAACCAGATCAAGTTTTGGGTTATGGCGACGTTAAAGTTTTGGGGAAGGATGCTTTGATGACTCTATGAAGACACCATCACAATCCCCAAGACTGGTCTTTGTGCAAAGCCCATGACTTTGTGGTTGACGTTAAAAGTCAGTGTTAATTGGAGTTTCTCACTCAAGTGATTGCAACCTTCAAAAATACAAACCAATCTCGAGGGCTGAAAATCTGTGATAGGGGTTTCCCCCACCTAAAAATCACAGGATTCCAGCACCTTTTTGAACTTTAACTCTGAGGACCCTGGATTGTGTCCAGTGATATCCTAAGCTAGAGATATGCAACATAAAGTGAAAGCATTTATTAGAATAATGAATAGGTGGTTGGTAGGTCCTGAGGATACAGAGTTTTTCCTGTACAGTCAATTCTCTTGTAAAACTGTGTCTACTTGAACACATTGAAACTCCAGAGTTTACCTCAGGCTACTCCTGTCCCCTTCACTGGTGCTTAAATGGAACTCCTCTGAGGCTTCCGCTGCCCAGGGCCGGCTCCAGGCACCAGCGAAGGAAGCAGGTGCCCAGGGTGGCCAATAGAAAGGGGTGGCAAATCTGGGTCTTTGGCAGCAATTCTGTGGCGGGTCCTTCACTCCATCTCTTCCTCTTCAGCGGCATGGTGGTGGCAGCTCAATCAGGTTTTTCTGTTTTTTTCTTTTTTTTCTTCACCTCTTGAGGCAGCAAGAAAGCTGGAGCTGGCCCTGCTTCTGCCAGCTTTCCCAAGATTGACCTGACAGCCAGGAGCAGTGCAAGGGTTTTTGGTGCCCTAGGCGGGGGTTGTTCCGCGCTCCCGGTCGTTGGCGTCAATTCTGCAGCAGGGGGATCTTCCGCGCTCCTGGTTTTTGGGGCCCTTCGGCGGCGGGTCCTCGACTGAGTGAAAGACTCACCACAGAATTGCCGCCAAAGACCCAGAGCACGGAAGGACCCCCCGCTGCCGAATTGCCGCCGAGGGCGGCAAAATGCCATCCCCTCAAATCCTGGCACCTTAGACAACCGCCTAGGTCGCTTAAATGGAAGCGCCGGCCCTGCTAACAGCTATAGCCTTTCCCTTTCCTATGGAATGGCTCCCAAACAATACCCGCTTACTCACATGCCTACTCCAAAAGGGGAACAAGACCTGCCGTTCATTTCTTGCTTTGAGCTCAGTCTAGTCCCATGATCAGCGACACGATCCTTCTGGAGACAACAACTCCCCAAACCCAAGCCTTAAAGGTCTGAGGCCTCAAAACAAGCATGCAGGCCCTGTCCTTCAAAAGCCAGCACACAGCATTACCAAATGCCCTTAGAATGGGGCATTTGGTAAACTCTGTAGGTTTAGGGATGGGAGAACTGGAGAGTTCCATGATTCTCCCTGTCTCTGCTGGGGCATGCTGCACCCCTGGGATACAACCTTCTCATACCCACGCTTCCTATGCATCCACACTAGAGCCAGGACAATCAGACCATAAATAATCATTATAATGAAATTACAGACAAGGTTCATTGTTTCTTTGCAGGTGAAAGTACATATTACAGAAAGACTTATGTATCCCACTGACAGGAGATTTCACTCTTTCTTTAAAGGGATATATCAGAAGAACAACTCAGTTTTGTCCCATGATGGATTTTAGTCTAGTCTACATTGCTTCCCCTTGTCCAACCCACCCTTATTCCCCTTCTTGAGCCTATATTCCATCTCTAGCTTTTATTGATTGACTGACTATAAATACTGACAGAAAAATGCAGCCACAGTTGTGCACAGCTGTCTTCCTTGAGACACTTGCATTTAAGCCACCAGTTCAGATCGTCAGTCTTTTTTAAAGCTGCAAGAAAATACGAATGTGAATCAAGAAAATTGTATGAAACCAAGTCATTCTTTACAGCTGTTTAGACTTCAAGTAGCTTTTTTCCCTATGACTGTTGCATCATAGAGGAATTGAGCGATTATATTTGTAGTGTGTAATAATAGTTCTTTCTATTTAGCATTACAAAAGTATTGCTTGTTTCTCCCTCTCTCCTCCCCACACCCCAGCCAATGCAGAAAGCCCAGAAAGCCCCTGGGAATGGAGGAAAATGTTGATGAGATGCTTTAAACCTGGCACTTCAAAAAATAACAAAGAAACCATCTATATTTAATTGCTTCTCTCTGCTCTGAGATAAATATGGTCTACTCTGGCCATTAGCAGACCTCACGCTCATCTGCATTTTTTATTGCTCTTGTCCTCCTTGCCATGTTAGTAGGGCTGGATTGTTCCTCAATCTTGCACTGAAGGGGCAAGGGTTAGATCCTCAAAGGTGTTTAGACATGTAAATGGATGTTAGGAGCCTAACTATGTTTGAGGGATCTGAGCCAATGAGCCTTCCTTCCTTTCTTCCCCTGAGTGATAGGGACAAGACAAGAACCAGGGATGGTCACAGTCTGTGCATTTAGGGGATCATAGAGTCTGCTACCCTGTGCAGCCCCTGAGGCACACATTGCCCCAGAGGGGTTGAAGAAGATGTAGAAGATACCATTGCTGGGGGCAGTGCCACTGTGTACCCTTAAAGGATGGCACAAGAGCCTCTGCTCCCTCTTTGGGCTCCCCTTGGCCCAGTGCTACTCCACAGCGCCTCCATTTCCTGGCAGGGACTCCTCAGCACAATCTAGCCCTATGTACTGATTGCACTCCTTCCATTGCTCTGTGTTGTCTCTCGCTTGCTGTCTTTGTTTAGAGGTTTTTTCCTGTTAACTCTGAATAGAATTAAGTTTAAAAGAAAATAAAAGCAAAGCCGTCTTAATAGAGCCACCGGCTCCCTAACCACTTCCCAGCCATTTGCTTCTAGGCACTGGAGTTATAAATATCTAGGAGCAAAAGTGCAGAAGAACATTATATAAATGTTGTAAATGGAGCTTGGAGACGTGACCTGGTTTGGGAGTCAGTGAGATCAACAATGGCCTAGAACCTTTCTCTGTGTGTAGCTCGTTATGGTATTGAATAAAATAATAATAAGAAAAATAAAAATACCCCTGAACTTTCATGTCTTCAATCCATGAGTTGGGAGAAAGTTTCTTAATGCACACGCTGCTTTCAGAGTGCTTTCTGTGATTATCTTTTTCCAGCAGGGTAGCGGCTGCTAACTCTAAAGTCTGACATGATACATTTGCCACTGAGTATAAAAGGGGAAAAGAGAAGAATCACCAAGACTTGAAAAGCTGGATTCTGATCTCACATCCATTGGAGTCAGTCAGGAGCACTCAGCAGCCACACCCATGTAAAACTGGGGTGAGCAGATCAGAATCAGGACCAATGGCTACAACTCATCATCATGCAGTCAGAATCATCGATTTTTAAGGCCTGAAGGGACCACCAGATCATCTAGTCTGACCTCAATGGCCACCTACACCACCCAGCACCTGCACGCTGAACCCAACGACAGAAGGAGATGAAAGTACTACAGCCTACAGGAGACTAGCCTGTTGTGTGCCATCGGCAGACAATAAAAGAGACTGAGGTGCACCAGTTCCTGAGGCCCCGGTAATGGCACAGAAATGATTAAGTGAGATATACCCAGATACATCTGGCAAGTGAACTGCACCCACAAATAGCAGAGGAAGGCAAAAAAAAAAAAGCCCCAGAAGGTCACCACCAGTCTGACCTGGGGTAAAATTCCTTCCCGATCCCACATATAGTGATGATAGTTCTGTAAGTGGGTAACATCTCAAATCAAAAGCTCAGGAAGAAACCCATTATTTATTAGCACTATTTATTTGCCAACCTATTGATTTAAATGGAAGTTAAGTGCCTCAATACTTTTGCAAAAAGAACAGGAGTACTTGTGGCACCTTAGAGACTAACAAATTTATTTCAGCATAAGCTTTTGTGGGCTACAGCCCACTTTTTCAGATATACTTTTGAACATCTGGGCATGACAGTGCCTGCTATCATGAGTAGTAGTCCTCTCAGAATCAATCAGACTGCTCGTGGTAGTGTGCACGGTGACTAGGATTAAGTTTCTGAAGGATTGGGACCTATATATAAATAAATGCAGCAATAAATTGTGATACAGCATGGCCAGAGGGCAGCATAAGAGTGTTAGCAGGGGGCCTTATTCCCTGCCAAGGGAGGAAGGTTTGCTTTAGATTAACTAGAACAGCTGTGGCCAGTTAGAGCACCTGACTTCAATTAGAGCACCTGACTCCAGTCATGGGATATAAACCCCTGCTTCAGTCAGACAGGGGGTGGTAGTTGAAGGAGAAAGGTTGGATTGGAGCAGAGTGCAGATTGCAGAAGAGAAGAGTTTGTCCAGAGAGAAATAGAAGGTTTGGAGGAGTGCTGCGGTGGATTGGGAAGCCCAACAGAAACCCTAGGTAAGGGGCACCAGGCTTGTATAGAAGAGAGGCGAGAAGCCCTTCACAAGCTGACGGGTATGAGAGGGAAGTAACCCAGGGGAAGAAACCGCTAGTCAAGTGGTTCACCACAACCCCAGGGCCCCTGGGTTGGGACCTGGAGTAGAGGGCGGGCCCAGGTCCCTCCCTCTCCACTCCCCTCCTCCAAGGACACTAGGGGAGTGATTAAGAACTGGTTCAGAGGCAAGCAATATCGCCCTGAACCTACCCCAGAGAAGAGAAAGCGCGAGACCCAGAGAACAATACCGGCAATTCGCCACAAAATAAATCTGGAAAGGCATGGCACAGCAAGGGAGTGGGCAAAGGGACTACAAGGGTACACAGATGATACAGATGCATAGAGTACACCCTCAGATGCTGTGAATAATTGGTGTACAGCCCTGGTGGGAGGGGAGGGTCAATGGAATGCCACTCATTTACACGAGCTGATGATTTGGACTCATGAAACCAGCAAATGCCCCGAGAGTGGGTTTTGTGTATGTGTGCCTTTAAAAATCAATAGAATTAACAGCATTGCTTTGTATTGTGTTTTGTTTGATTTTCTAGAGAGGGGAAGAGCTGATTCAGTAAAGCACTAAAGCACGTGCCTAAATTTAAGCAGGGTTTATTCCACTGAAGTCAGTAAGACTATTCATAGTCTTAAGGTTACACTTGTTAAATTGGAGCCTTAACTGGTGCAAGGGGAACAGCAGAAAGAGGATGAGTTAACAGGAGCCAAACAGTGAAGGAGACCTTTGTGGGATGCTCTAATAGAGCAGAAGGGTGGTCCAATGGTTAGGAGGCTAGCCTGAGACTCAGGAGTTGGCATCAATTCCCTATTCTGCCACTGCCTTAATGTCTGACCTTGGGCAACTCGCTTTGTCTCTCTGCACTTCAGTTTCCCATCTGTAAATCATAGATAATAGCTCTGTTAACACTTACAGCCGCGTGTAGAGTACATAGAGTGTGCCCCCAGCTCGGGTATAAATCGCAGTGCAGACGGCGAGGCACTGCTTAGGCAAGCAGGGTAAAAACGTGCTAGAACTTCAGGGTAGATACATGGCCTTCTACACACCCAAGCAGTGACTCCCATGTCTACACTGCCACAGGAAAAGTCTCTGACAGTGAGGAAAGGACCTGGAAGTAGGGAACTGCCAGAACCTTTCTCCGTTGCCTCTCCTGTCACAGCCACTTGTAGTTACCCTTCCGAAATATGAACATAGATTGCATTTCACTGTGGCATGTACCTACACATGCCCTTCATTCCACTATCAATATAGACAAAGCCTCACAGAGGTGTATGGGCATCTCATACGTGATGGTAATAGGGGCCATATATGTACCTAAGTTAGACAGAATAGACCCTAATGGAGAATGTGTACTTTTTCATGGGTTTTACGAACCATCCTTTAGCATTAGAAGATTACAGTCCTGCTATAGAATTCTATGGGAGAATTTAAAAAACTCAGTAGAAAAGTTCCCAATCTCTATTATATTGTTTGAATGTCTAGAATAATTCATACATTTCTATTTCTATTTCTGTGACATTTCTATAGCACAGCACTGGTTCATTCCCATTCAGTTGGATAGGATTTCTCCTTAAGGACATGCTAGGCTGGAAAGAGAAGAGGGAGGGGAATGAAAGGGAGGTGATGGATGAAAAAAGAAGGGGCAGAGCAGGGACGGGAAGCTGAAAGGGTCATAACGGTCAAGGACAGTGAGGCGTGGGCCAGGCAGCAATTGGCAGTTGGAGAGGGGTGAAGGAAGTCAGACAAACAGCCAATAGCAAAAGCATCCATCTTGCTTCATTTCCAAGAAGTGTGTTATATAAATGCTGCTGAAGCTCCAGTTAGCGAGATGGGGCCATCCATCTTCAGGAGAATGGGATTCTATTTTCCCTAGTTCAAGATGATTGTGTTTTCCTTTTTTTTTGCATGTGTTGTCAGCCCAAGCTTTGTAGTGGCGCAAACTCATCTTTCCTACAGGCATGATGCTGCCAGTGAGAAGCACCCGGCAATACGCAGTAATTAAAGCCTTTGTAGGCCATGCATATTTTAATTATTACTTGTTTTAATGTCAAAAGCCTGCCCACAGAGTCTTACGTTCCATGAGGGCCTGAAATAAGGGCCAACGCATTCCTTTAGAGCCCTAAATATTAAACAGACATTAATTTGTTTTGAGCCTAGTATGTTTTAGATGCATATAAATCAAATTGTGTAATGGAAAAAAAATCTCCATATGTTGGAAAGCTGAAACAAGGCACTAATGCTAAGTGACAAAAAGTGGCAGCGGCAATAAAAGTTGATTAAAGTATTAGTTTAGCAATATGCAGAATACAACTGGCTCTCGTCTTTGTTAAAGCTAAGCAAGGACTAGTGTTCCACTGGTGCGGCCTCTGTGTTTCAGCTGTGTTCCCTGTAGGATTCCTAAAGTTCTCAGGTTCCACTTTACATAATGGCAAAGTCCAAGTGTAGTCAAGTTTTTCATCAGTGAGAAGGAAGTTAAATAACACTTGACTACAGTAGACAAAACAAGACTATGCATAGACTAACTGGAAACATCTAGAGTTTAAAATTACCTGATAGGGAAGAAGAAGAAAAAATCACAGTCATTCTAGAAATGAAATATTCCTTCCCTGTTCTTCCTGTTCTCTTTGTTATGCTAACCAAGATAGGATTAGATTTCCACTGGCAAAAAAAATAATATTTGTAGATTGTGTGTGCGAGCGTGTGTGGGGAAATGGAATAGAGAGACTTAGGACTTTTTTCCCAAACTTTATTCACAAGTACAATTATTATTACTATTTTGCATTGTTGAATACCCCATACGCTCCTCCTGAGATTGGGGCGCAGTTGTGTTAGGTGATGTATAAACACATAATGAGAGACACTCCTTGCCTCAAAGAGTTTGCATTCTAAATAGACAATACAGATAAAGAGTGAGAGAAGAAAGATCAGATCAATGGTAAAGTTGGGAATAGAATTCAGGTCTACTGAGTCCTAGTACAGTGCCCTATCTGCTAGTGTGCAATGCTTGAGCCCAGAGTTTTTATCAGAAGGAAAAACAGTCTGCTTTTCTGTATTCTGAACATTGGTCAGGTTAGCATCTGTCACTAGTTCCATGAACCCGTTTTGTTAGTATGAGGAGACACAGCCCAAGCAACCATTTATGCACGTGAGACCTCAAACAAGTTGCGATTCTTTGGATACTCATCTCCAGTGCCTAGGAGGAAGGGGTAAGAGGGAGCTTTTCATAAATCCACCAAGTTTTCCAGAGCATTCCAAAAACACATAGAGAATTGTCTTGGACTCTCAGTTCTGAGAGCTACTGCTGCCCATGCTAACTCTCTAGGAAAAATCATAAAGGACTTTCAATGGAAAGTAGGTACTTGACCTGCCTAGGCTCTTTTGAAAATCCCACTAGGTGTCTATCTGCATCTTTAAGTAATTCTATACCTCTGTAAATCTGGCCCTAAGAACTAGAGAAGAGGGAGGAGGGATAGCTCAGTGGTTTGAGCATTGCCTGCTAAACCCCAGGGCTGTAAACTCAATCCTTCAAGGGGCCATTTAAGGAACTGGGGTAAAAATCTGTCTGGGGATTGATCCTGATTTGAGCAGGGGGTTGGACTAGATGACCTCCTGAGGTCCCTTCCAACTGTAATATTCTATGATTTAGGTCAATGCCTGCAACTGTACTGACTCTTATTGCTTTTGGGCTGCTTCCAAGTTACTTTCCCGCTGCCTCCGACATGCTATTTATTTAGAACACGGGCTGGATCTTGTAATTAAGGGACTGAGACCACAGTTTTCAAACTCAGAGGTCTAACTTGTACCGATCTACATGTAGCACCATGTAATATGTAACCCGCCCATCTGAGAGAAGGTTAGTACACATTCTCGTACACATTTCAAATTCCACCTTACCCGAGGAACAAAAGACTGTAAAAAAGACAACATAGGAACTTCAAGTGCCTTAGCTCTATAGTAACATTTCAGCAGGTGTTTGCCAACCAACCCTGCCTGTAAACATTTGAAATATCACTCCTATTGTGAATGGTATTTCTTACATAGGAAATCTTAGCCTGTTGTGCTTCAGTGACCTTAGCATTCTGTAGCCTGTGTCTGAATAGCAGACAGGGAAGTAACCAGGCATGTTGCTGAGTGGCTGTCACCTGTTTCTCAAGATGCCAACAGCTAGCTAAGTAGATCCTCAGGATTAGAGTGTAGGAGCAAACTGGGGTAAATGTTTAACCTGAATCTTTGGAGTTTGTGGCTTTTGCCTTTCTTTATTAACCCAGCATGGGTTTTTTTCTTTACAGTTGCACAACCACAGGTACGCAGATACCAAAGGGGCACTTGATATAACTTGCTTGTGGAAGAATGAACAAAGGTAAGCTGCACTACGTTTTATATTCCTATCATACCTATACATTGGAGAGACACTTCAAGTTTCCATGTTGGCTTTTTCTAGTAGGACAGCACAGCATGTAGAAAACAATATCAATATTGTGTCAGGTAGAAACGAGAGAAAATCCAACTAAGATTTCAGCATGAAGGAAAATGTTATGTTGCTCTTTTTTACAGATCCAGACTAACGAGGCTACCCCTCTGATACATGTTGCTCTGATGATATTTTCTACCTTTGGGGCAAGTTGGCTCATATACCTTAATGTCATTCTACGATGTTGTCAGAAAGATCTCCCTTGCAAAGCAAAAGTTACAGCAAGAAATGCTGCTCAGAGTTGTGTCCTTCAGATTTTGTGGTTAAATCTGGGAATTTTCTGACAATTTTTTTTCTTCTGAAAATGCTGATTCATTGAAACCAAAATTGATCGCAAAGCACCTGACTCAAAAAATCAAAACTTTCTGGTCTGAAAATGTCAAACAGGATATTTTGACAATATTGAAACTTTTCAAAACAATTAATTTTTTGTAGTTGAAATGACTTCTTCTTTCAGAATTACAGTAAATTTATAATAGAAAGTTTTAAAAGAAAAGGTTTGGAATGGAATTGAAGCATTTCAAAATTATTGAAACAAAAGATATCAATTCTTCTGAACAATTTCTCCTAACCCATCCCCCCACCCTTTGGTTCATGAAAATTTTCAAGATTTAAACTTTTCATCAGAATTTGGACTGGGAACAATTTGAAAAGGTCAAAAATTCTCATGGGATGGGAAAACCACTTCCCACCCAGCCCTGTTTGTGGTAGCATCACACAGAAAGTCCTTTGGCTGCTTACATGTTTTTCACAGCAGGTCACTGGATAGACCAAACTGTTTTCATACTAATTCAATTTATATCATGTTAGGATTTAAAGTGAGTAGTGACAATGAACCCTTTCAAGGCCAGACTAGATGATCACAGTGGTCTCTTCTTGCCTATGATCTATGCAAAATCATAATTTATATATATCACACACACACATATGCACAGATTTCTCCTGTCTCCATTTTCCTGACCACCAGACTGGATACCCTGCATCTTCCTCTCTCTGTCTTTTTCTCCACTGTCTTAACAAATCTCCCTATTCAAAGAGATGGCCTTGTTATTTCTGTTGTATTAAGGTCTAAGGTTTTCATCAGCCCGTTTGAAAAGCTCAGTATAGCCTAATTATCCTTCCAGATGATTGTGCCCTTGCATTTTATTCCCTTCTGTGTAGTTGTGGATATGGGAAGAAGGTTCTTTGTGAGGCAAGCCAGCTGTTGATTTATCTGCACAATACATAAAGGGCTAGAATGCCATTGTAACCCAATACAGTAGTGAGCTTGATTTTTGGCACAGTACAGGGATTTGCTTTGTATTGCCTATGTGTATTGTATAAAGCAGCTCAGAGTGGGAGCCTGGCTAAGAGGGCTCATCCGCTGAGCTCCGCCTTTATGCTTGTTGACGAGGTTTTAAGTGGGGAGGGTTTCAGAGGGATCTTTGCCAAAATTAAGTGCACAAAGAAATTCAGGTAATAACTAAAGGGCTGGAGTTTAGTTTTAATGGAAGGCAATTTTAAAAGAAATTAAAGGGGTAATGGAGGCATCGTCTATTCAATTGTATCTAGAATCTATTGTAAATATTAGATAAGATTGGTGCATTATTTATAATAATAATATTATTATCATAAAATTGTTTGCAAACATTAATTAATTGATGAAGAACCAGATTCTTCCACTCTGACTCACATTGCAGAGCAATTTACTCCATGAGTAGTATTATTGGTTGAATGGGGTAAGTAATAGATTTTATGATGGGGAACCTGAGGCACAGGGGCAGCATCAAATAACTGGGACAAATTCACACAGGCAGTCAGGGGCAAATTGAGACTAGAACACAGCCTCTAATTCTTACCATTAGACAGTCTCTCATTCCTGATTTACACAGTCTTCAAATAGGGGTGAGGATGGAATCTTCGCTCCTCCTTCCCGTCATGTCTACCATTGCACACTCAGGTATGTGCTGTATCAAGCATCCGACGAAGTGGGCATTCACCCATGAAAGCTCATGCTCCAATATGTCTATTAGTCTATAAGGTGCCACAGGACTCTTTGCTACTTTTACAGATCCAGACTAACACGGCCACCCCTCTGATACCTGTATTATGGAGTTACCTTTTTCTTAAGATACTGGGCTCTGCTAGTGGAAAGATTATTATTATGATGTATTGATATGACAGCAGCATCCGCAACTTGCTAAGCCCTGTCCACATGCACAGAAGAGAGAGATTATTGGTCTGACCCTAAGTTCCTACATTCTTAGGAATCAAAACCAGGGGGGCAGAGACAATCCTTTTGTTCTGTTTCTACATATCTAGCACAATGGAGTCCTATCCATGACTGGGGCTCTGCAGTGCTGCAGTAATGGAAATATATAAATAATGAATAGTAATTCACAAATGCATTATATAAGGGTGACACATTGCAATAAGCACTAGGATCCATGAGGTTTCACCATCTTCACATGCCTTGGAGGCAAATTATAAATTACAGCTTAGGGGCTATTTATGCATATCTCGCTCCTGTAAACATTAAAAATGTTACCATTTGTGGGGACGGGAAAGAAAAATCACACTGGTCTCATTCACCCTCAGCCATCCTAGGTGCACTGACCTGTTTTTCTGTGCTTGCATGATGGAAAGTACAATTGCAACAAAGTCCAGGATCTAGTTTGGGCTGGACAGAGAATTGCCCTGATCAATGCAAAGGAATGCAGCCTAAGCAGTGGGGAATGGGATTTCATGCCAGTCCTTGTTCTGATCAGTGCTTGTAGTTTAGTTATCAGTAAGAATTGTCATGATCTTGGGAGAGCGTAATGTGCAGTTGCTATGATGAATAACAGATGTTGAACTAATTCCTAACAATGCCACACAGGGCAGGATTCTGAGACTTCTACCCTGAATATCTTTGAAATAAATAGTGCTTACTACCCTGAAGTATTCTTATCTGTAAGGAGACAGAATGTGGCCCAAGGTGAAGAAAGAAGTCAGAATCTGGCCCATAAGAAGGAGAAAAGTAAATGTGGAATGACATTAATTTTAAAGAAGCTCATGGATTTATAATGTGTTTAGCTTGTTCCTAGTCTGTTCACGAAATAAATGTAAAGGCAGAGTTATGACCAACAAAATGGCACCTGTTGTAAAGTAGCTGAAGTCAGATGTTGCAATCCTCCGAGAGGTTACAAAATCAAAACAGGTTCTCTGGAAGTGTGTGAGGCTTGGCAAAAGGATAAGGAACCTTCCATCTATTCAAATATACCCTAGGGCTGTACAGGCTAAAGTGCCTTATTATTCATCAGGTGCTCGATATTTGAGATGAGTCAGTGGAGTTCAGTCTATTTCCTGGTGATTTTGTGCAATCTGGCAATTCAACAAAGCCCTTGAGCATGTGCTGAATGTTAAGCAGGGAGGCCTAGCTACTAAAATACTCACAAACAATGGGACGTAGTCCGTGCTCACATGATTTGCTGAATGGAAGGCTCAGCAGAACGCCTAGGAACAGATGGGTTATTCAGAACTTGAATTTCCATCTTGACCCTTTTAAGCGCGTCATTTCTCTGGGTCAGTGGAGAGACGACAGAAGTGAATTATGGGGAATTTTGCACTGCTCCCACCTGGACTGTACTAGGTCTGTGGGTTCCAATTAACTCTTTGTGCTTGTGGGCCATGTGTACATTAGGGAATTTTAGAAAAGCATTCCCGCTGGTGCCAGCCCCAGCTCAGCTTTACCAGTGGGAGCCAGAGTCTAGACAATAAGAATGACCATACTGGGTCAGACCAAAGATCTGTATAGACCAGTATCCTGTCTTCAGCCAATGGCGAGTGCCAGGTGCTTCAGAGGGAATGAACAGAACAGAGAATCATCAAGTGATCCATCCCTGTCGCCCATTCTCAGCTTCTGGCAAACACAGGCTAGGGACAACATGCCTGCCCATCCTGGCTAATACCTTCCTTAATGTGTGGTCTTTTTAACACTGTGTGCTTATATTCATCAGCAGTATAAACCACAAGCATCAAGGGTGACATTCTCCAGCACCATTAATTCATCATGGCTCATTGGCATTCATTTGACTAATAGTAGGAAAAAATTAAACAAGTCCTTCTTTACATGTGTCAAATGTCTCACATGCTCTGCAGCCCATGATTCCATTGGATAATAGCATTTTGCAGTGGTGAAATATTACAATAAAATAATACCACCCCAAAATGTCAGAGTTTCTATTACAGGAAATCTATTGATGTTAAAATAAATGAAATTATATTCATTTTCATTTTTTTTTAAAGCTAGTAAATTCCAAAAGAGGATTTATCCAGTTTCTACAATATGCTTAAGGACTTACAGCACACGATCAAATGCAGATTTATTAGGGGCATAAGGAGCTGGCATATAGCATCCCCTGGATAAAGCTGCTCAGTGCTGCTTTGTTCTGGTCAATGAGGATTTTTCATCTTAATCATTATTCCTGGGACAATATATGGCCCCGCATTTTCCAGAGCTGTTTTAGTTTTATTACATATAAGGGGTAGATTAACACTTCTTGCTAGTACATTTTGCTAGAGACAGAGGGAAGAACAATCTTGTAGTGAAGTCACTGGGCTGTGACTATGTAGAGCTGAGTTCAAAAACTATTACGCTAATGATTTTGCAAAATGTTTTCATTGTTCATCACAATGTTCCAGCTGAAAGCACTCTCTTAAGATGAAAGCACATCTTAAGCATTCTTAAAATGAAAGCATTACAGAGAAAACAAAGAGCAAAAGGACCTACACACACGCTAAAAAGCTTGCCAGGAGTCATTCCTCTCCAACCTTGGGGCTTGGTAGCTATCAATCATTCATAATCCACAACAGGTTTTCCCTGTGGTTACAGTTCATAACTGTGTGTCAGATTCAGAATCAAAACAACCAGAAATAGTTTAGTCTTTCCTCTATGCAGCGTGGGCCTTTGATCTTGGCCTTATATAACAAGTGATTAGCAGACAAAGGCTCTCTCCACAGGGCCTAGTTTCAAAAGGCTGGGTTTTTGCATAACTGGAGGTGGGGAATTTGCATTTACCTCCCTGTAGATCTTCCTCAAGAAAGCCACTTAACACTTTTTGTTCCCAAGGTCCATTCTTGTCTGGCACATTGTTCAGTATAGTCCTTTGAACCCTCAGGTCTCACCTTTGTCTCATCTCCCTCCTTGAAAGGTTACATACAATTCAGGACAACAATAATACATAAACCATTCATTTAATGTAATGGATCCCCCAAATACTTAATTCAAGAAGGTCTCCCAAGGATATGGCAGGAAATTGCCATATCTTTCCCACTTTCCTCCTAAAGAAGTAGGTCTAACTAGGGTGACCGGCATTATAACGGAACCCATCGACTTATTTCCCGGAAAGGTATTTTTCCTAGATGGCATTTCTGCCATGATCTTTCATAATTTCACATTTCAACTAGTCAGACAATAAACATTCTGGTAGCAAGCCAGCATACAGCCTTCAAAAATCCATACAGAGTAGTCAGACAACCGTCTGTCTGTGGAACCTATAGGACTGAGCTCTCACATGCCCTTTCTTATGCCCTGGTACTCCAAAACCTTTGGCTGAGATCTGGTCCTCCCACTCCCATCTGGTTTCTAGGGGGTATGTGTGGTGTCCCTGCATCCTTCAAAGGGTTGGCTGCATCAGTGATGGGTTGAGGTTCTCCATCACAAGCAGAATTTTTCTGGACCAAAGAGAGAAATAAGGTAGGGATGGCTCCCCATGAAGCAGCTTTCAGCCATGCACTACTTTTAACAGCAGAGGGCTTGGGCAAGAGAGATTATTCAGACCTCCTGATAGCCAAATTCCTTTCGCTGCCCCAGAGGTCAGAACCCAGAGACCCTGGTGGCCTAACTTTAGCTTCTCCTTGGGAAGAGGAAGGAGTATTGATCCCCACATCTCTAGGGTGGCCTTTTGTTCCCCCCACCTTGGGTTAAGGTGAGCAAAATACAGTCCTCTGAACTCCCAGGTTTTACATCTGTCATGTCACCCCCCTCAAGAGTTTACCTATAACTCTGACCCACAATAATACATAAGCCATTCACTTAAGTTTACATATCTTTGGTGTCCATTGTATTAATTCTGTAAGTTCTCCCAAGGATATGACAGGAGAGAGAACAAAAGGCACTCATTGGAGTCAGTGAAAAGATGGGCTTGTATGAGCACTGAATTAAGTCCCATTGACCTTGCTAATTCTCTCCTCTGTTGGCAGTTGATTCAACTCTCACTGTGCCATAGGAGTTGGATCAGCTTTTGGTCTTCTTGAGAGGGACTTGTCTCTTGAAATGTCAGATAGTGAAGTTTATCAAATCATTTCATACCAGTCAGAGCCTGGAAAGTCTATGAAAACTCTGGGGCAATGGAAAATAGGAAAATTAAACACAGATTAGAGCAGGCCAACTCAGCTGTATTCTGCAGCCTAGTCTTCTGAATTGTATATATTTACCTTTTAATAATGAACCTTGCTAAGCACACAGGCCTGGCTTGATAACACTTGTTCAAGGAGATGGTATTTATATTTTGAACATAAGTAGCAGGTACTTATTAGGAGGCACCATACATTTTTATGAGACTTCATTTGATAACCCAAATCAGTTTCCACCACTAAGCAAACAAAGCATTATATTATTCTTATTTACTTTATGTTTCAGAATATAACGCACAAAGCAGCAAACTGCAGATAAGTTTAAATCACAAGCTTTTTGAAAGTCATTCTAATCTATAGAATATAAAACTCTGGCACAGGGATGCATGATAATGGCTTTCCAGAATCACATGATCTTGATCTCCAAAATTATGCTCCGTTATCCTTAGGGAGCTCAGACTATTTTCCATGACTAGTTTTTATCTATCATGTTTAACCTGTAAAGAGGTGTGTGTGTATGACTGGAAAACTTTTGTCCCCTTTGATAAGCTCAGAGAGCCACCTTTTAAAAGTAGAGAGGATATATATTTTAAAAAATATCTTACTCTGCTCTGCACAATACTGCACTATGTCAAACACAAAGACACAGAAGTTGCCAAATTCAAATAAGGAACTCTACTGGAGAAAGAGAAATCCAGTCCTTTAAATAAACTTCTCCATTAGAATTTAGGATTCTTTTTAAAAATAAGACACGGTATTCCTTTTCATGCCTTTCACACAGGGTGTTCCTTCTGGCCACATGTGAATATATTCTAAATAATAATAGCTTTAGAGAAAATGAGGATTATATCTAGGTCTTAATTTTCAACTGGGCTTATCTGGCTTCCATTTTTGCAGGATAAATGTTGCTCCTGAAAATAATCATAATCATATTTTTGTGGGCACAGACACGGCAATATGCAACTTCTAATATTTCTTATTGTAATGTACTGTGGGCACGAAAAAGCAGGCTCAACTAATTATTTGCTGTCACAAAAAAATTGCACCTATGGAAATGTCAGCTGACTTGATACTCAGTGGGGAAATGGACCCCTAACATTCAAAGGAGCTTCAGATGTTTCCTGTTATCTATATACCAAGAAGAAATTAAGGTGCCAATCCTGATGTATTTCAATGGGAGTTTTGCCCAAAATGCAGGATTGGGTCCCCAAATTAGACAATTTGTTCTATTTAGTTATTACTGTCTGCAGTGAATCCCATTAGATAAAGGGGAGAAAATATAATCAACATTTTTATAATTTCTTAATTAATATTAACTGGATGAAGAGAAAGCAAAATATTGTGTTTTATTTTGCATAGACTCTTTTACCAGTAACAAAAGACGTGGCTAACTGGGTCATGCCACTGGAAAATTTTTATAGTTTGGAACATTTTCTCCATTTTATTTCTGCAGCAAGTGGCATTTGCTGCTAGGATTAAAGATGTTTAATTGAAGATCAAAAGCCCCCCCAGCATATCTGTTTTCAAATACAAAATCATGCAAAACTTATAGCTGGAAAAAGTTTTTTTCTTCTTCTCAGATTTAGAAGAATGAGATTCCCCTGATTACTATGAAGGAACAACACAAAGCAATGAACAGCCTAACAAACTGGACTTTGATTGTATGTTTAAGATTAAGGCTAAAGCAGGTGTGTTTTAAAATGAACAATAAGTGACATTAACTAGGATGAAACGCTTGCAGAATGTCCTTGTCATCAACTTGTTGTTTCATCTTCAAGGCCACGCTGTTCCAGGCTGAAAAGAGACCTACATTTTATGAACAATCCTGTGCTTTATTTGTCTTTGCTCATGCAGGGCTTTTGTGGTGCTGAATGGATAGCGCCCACTCAAACACAACACTTAGGTCCCTCTCTTTATCTTAATGAGGCCCAGTAGAAGAGCAACTGAACTTTGTGCTTGTTAAACCGTAATGACTATTGAGTCTATTAAACGATGCCAGAGGGATGAAAACAGAATACATCTCTATTAGTAGCCAGCCTGACATTCAGCTCTATCTTTCAGATGACAAGAAAAAATGATATTCTGAGCACAATAAAGCTTCCAGACAATTTTGTCTAAAGGAAAAGTTGTTAAAACTCCAATCCAAAGGCCATTTTGGGTAACTGCATTCTGCTGACCTCAATTCCTGTCACTCAGGTTAATTTATTGTTATATTAATTATTATTGATTATTTATATTATAGTAGAGTCTAAGGGCACCAGTCCTGGATTGGGACACTACTTTACAAACATGTAGTAATGACATGGTCCCCACCCCAGATTGCTTACAATCTAATTAGCAGCCTAACTTTGTATCCTAAACTGGTGCAGGGTGATATTGTTATACAACTGCTGCATTCCACCAAAATAGGCAGCAGATAAAGTGAACTCCATTTATGGTTTCTATTTTAGATTGTAAAGTTTGTAACCAAGCTTTGGAATGAAAGGTGCTGAAGAATCACACCGTGCTGTTATTATGAATATTCAGCCATGCAAAATAACCTCATATGAGGAGCTAGATTGTGGCTGACCCTGGTGTGGGAATACGGGAAGGGAAGGCATAGGTCTTCCTGAGTTTAAGGGCTCCTGCTGACTAGCACCCCTAGCAGCAAGGATGGCCTAAAAGGTGTGGGGGAAAGGGGGATAGCATGGCCCTACCTAAGTCCTATCTGGTTAGTGAAGTTAGCTGGATGCAGGAGGAACATACACTGAAGTCCTTGAAGAAGTGTAGAAGAGGCTGCAGTCCCCTCTGTGCACTGATGAGTTCTGGGAGACACCAGGGGAGATGTCAGACCACAGCTCCCAAGGAAAGTCAAGTTAGCTCCCTTAGGTACATTGGAGAAAATCTCCCTCATGTCTCCCTGAGAATTGATTCCTCCTGGAACCCCAGGAGCTGGCTACGGGGTTTGTCAGGGTTGGGTTCTGTCTGTTTATCAGATATCACATTTGAAATCTCTTCCCAACAATTAAATGTTTCTAATTTACTGATCCTGAGCAGGTGCTAAAGCCAGACTGACCTGTGTCTGCTGATAGAGGGATGCAGGGTATAAAATACAGAAGTACAGGAAGTGGGGAGGTGGATCCCAGTTTCAATCTACTAAAATAAATCGAAATCCTCAATAGTGGCTGAATTTATTCAAACAATTCCATTGTCTTTTCAAGGCTAATGCACATGAATACTGCATTAGCAAAGTGAATTGAAAGGGATTCCATTTCAATGAACATATATAATGTCCCAGCTCAGGAGAGTAACACTTAATTGACGAGTGGCTTTATGTCTACAGAGTATTTATAAAAAAGAGTCAAGGTCTGCTTTACATGAGAGCTTTTGGTCATACTATTGAGCTGTTTGTTTGTTTGAGAAAGCTGTTGCTTTGCGGGCAAGAAAGAATAAGAGTAAATTCATTCTGCTGTGACACATTTCTTTAGCCCTTCAATGAAGGCAACTCAATAGTCACAAAGTGATTGTCTGTATTTAGATACATACATTAATTTACTCAAGTATAACACAGATGCTGTGTTTTTTTTTAGCAAATATTTGAAAGCAGTTATTGTTCAGCTTCTTAGGTATTAATAGTTAATCTTAGATGGCTGTTTGGTAAGCTATGTAAAATGAATATGGGGTCAACCTATATCTCATATAAATCATTAAGTGTCTTTCTACTGATTTCAATCAGACCTGGATTTAAGTATCTCCATTACAGAAATAGATGAGCACTTCAGGAAGATTAATTAATTTTATCCTCACAAAACGCCTTAGAGATCGAGTTTTACAATATTATTCCTATTTTGCAGCAGGGGAATAGAGAATGGGGGCTCGCTCAAGGTCCAACTGTGGTACAGTCAATGTTTGAACACAGCTCACTACAGTCCCAGTCCAGTCCCTTAGTCAATTTCAGTCTTATTTTCATAGAAAGGTTCATTAAGGCAGTGGGAATAGCATGTGGCAGGTCAAGTGTAAGAACCTGCAGGATGAGGGCCTGGGACTACAAGAGTGGTAGGCATCTGACAATTCAACATCACTACCAGAAGCTCAAGCAAGGGTTCTGCTGGGGGTCCCTGTGAAGCTAGGCACTGCAGGAAGTATCGTCCAGCAGAGCCTTAGTGGTGATCTGTGCCACCGCCCACTGTTTGGGCTGTGCTGGTATATAACTCAGGAAGCTGTCACAAGGAGCTGTCTGAGCAATGATGCAGACCACATGCTTGCTTGCACTCCAGACCTTGTCTTGCTGCAAACCCTAGACCCCAGCTCCTGATCTCGATTCATCCCTGACTCCACTATTTAGCTCCTGACTGCAACTTGTTAACATGTCAGCTGTCCACGGCCCAGCACTGAGTAGTAACGTGGGGTGCTCTTGGAGAACAAGCTGGTGGTGGAAGTCAGATGTACAAGAGACGTTAAAAAGAATGAAAGAATTATTCAAAGAGGTTGAGGAAGCAGACCATGATAATGAGACACTCAAAAGTGCAAACTGAGGGACAAGGTGCAGAAGGTAATATCTTTTATTGGACCAACCTCTGTTGGTGGAAAAGACAAGCTTTTGAATTACAGAGAGCTCTTCTTTAGGTCTGGGAAAGGAACTCAGAGTGTCACAGCTAAATACAAGGTGGACCAGATTGCTTAGCATAAGCAGTTAACATATTCTAAGAGATTAAAGTGCCATGAGAAAAGTTAAATTGGAAGAAAGCATTTGTGCACTGGGGAAGCATGTCATATGAGAGAGAGCTGGAGAACTGAAAAGAAGAACCAAATATGCAGGGGTGGCAATGAAATGGCAGCAACAAAGTAACGAACTGAAAGGAGAAGGGTGCTTGCTGTGTGTGTTTGTCCTGGCCTGCTCTATGCTCTGGAAAGAGTGGGTCTTAGGGAGATGGAAGAAAAGAAGATGTATGTAGTAAACAATATAATGAGGAGAATGGCAGCCAAACAGATGGTTGACAGAGTGCACATGGAAGAAATGAGGTGGAAGATGAAGTTTGGACTTTCAAGATAGGTAGGCTGAAAAGCGCAGGTTTGAGGTGAGCTGGGCATGTGATAAGAATAGGAGAAGAATGACCAGCAAAGGAAGCATGAGAGGAAGAAGGCAGCAAGAAAGAACACGAAAGACTGAGGATATGACGGAAAACCTCTGTCAGGAGAAGTTGGATGAGAAAAGGTCTGGAACTCTAAGACCTACAAACTGATGCCATCAACAAGAAGAAATGGGGAAGGACTGTGAGCACCTCAGGCACCATGTAAACAGGAAAAGGAGTCGAGAAGTGAAGTGTTCCAGAGACACCACTCCCACAACTGGCACTATTCCTAGAGAGTGTATTTGAAAACAGAATTACTTTCGTATTTATATTTAGGCTCATAGCTATTAAGACTACAGGAGGGAGGAAGGTGGATTACAACTGCTTTGTTTGCAAAACGTACTTCCACTGTCTTTAAACTTTTTTTAAGGACTCAAACGTGCCAATTTTTAACGTACTCTTTCTTCATAAATATGAACTAAGGCTAGTCTGATCCTGGGTCTCCTTATAAGAACAGTAGATGTGAATGCAAAAAACCCCAATATTCTTACATGTCAAATCAAAGTCCAGGTGCTGCACAAGCCCATTTCCTTCCTTCAGTGTTTCATTTTTTCCCAGGCCTATAATTCCCCCATGGGAAACTTGGAGAAATGTTAATTTCTTTTTTTTCTCTTTTATTAAAGTAACAGCTCTGGTGATTTAAACAATCAAGCACATGTTCTTATGCTGCCTGCACCTTCTGCTCTCCATAAATGGTGATGTGGGTAAGAAAGTAAGGAAATGACATTAACCTTTTCCATCTGATAAATAAGGGCTCTATTCAGTTGCAATAATCCACATCCTTCCCCAGAGATCCAGTTAATTTTAAATGAACTGCACCCTTAGACAGATTTCTCGGTGAATTATTCACATCCAGGACTGAAGCAGTCTCCGTATGCAACAGTGGGATGAGGAAACTGGCCTTCTAGATTTCCCAGTAACCTGATTGTCCTGCTAGTAGGGCTGAGGGATTCATCAGGCTCCCGCGGATTTATGACCAGCAGCTGTTGAAGACAACAGGAGCAAGACTGGCTCAATGATCCATTTGATAACACCCCTTGCTGTCCTTGTCTGCAGCGAATTCTTCACCTTTGGCAACCATGATACACCCCCAGTGTAAGGGGAAAAGGATGCCTGGAATGGGTGGAAAATGAAAGTGTTTTTGGGTGTGGCCTATTTACAAGCAATCCATAAATACAGACTCACGTTTATGGATGTCCTTGTGTTAAAGACACAATTATTTTCAAGACAAGTGGCAGTGAGAGGATGGAGGTGGGGCAATGACTCCACTCTCCCTGCTCCACTCTCCCTGCAACACGCTAGTAAAGGCTAAAATGTATCCTTGCACTGGAAAAGATGAGATCCAACTTTTTGTTTTCTTGCTGCTAGATTGCTCTGATCTGGCTGGTGCCTGCTCAGACATATAAACAATGAACAGGAAAAGAAAGAGAAAGGACTATATGCATTTGTATAAAAAAAAAAAATTCCCCTCTCACCCCTATGGGTGGTATGTGTCTTCCTCAACCTCAGGTCCTGTACCAGAGGCCTGGGAGTTTGAGGGTTCTGTGCAGTATCAGCTGTCTCAGCACCGCACCTTCGGACAGAGAGCTCGATTGTTCCTTGATTCTGACATCACCCCACTTAGAGTCACAGCCCCGAAGTGCTCACCACCACTGGAACACTTGGCTTCACCTTTTCCCACATCCGCTCTATCTCTCTTTCAGGCCGGTACTTCCCCACTTCTCATATTCCCTTCTCCTGATGTTGCTGCACTGGCAGTCTGCTATACTATCACACCGCTGTCTTCTGTCCTGTCTAATATACCGACACGATTTGGTTGATTCCAGTACCTGCCCTGTCCGTCGGATCCTGGAATCCCACAATCTATAGCCCTGCTTTACCCACAGCCTCTGTGGAATCTCCCATCTGGTCTTGGGGGGTCACCCATACGGTGCAGATGTTCCTGTATCACCAATGCCACCACTGGTTGTGCCGTCAGGTATGCTGTTCCTGGCTGCAATCTTAATCCTCCCATATGTGTTGACTGTCTCTGAGGCCTCTCTGCACAGCCTGCACCTTGGTCCTCTCTATTGTGGTAGACCCCTGCTTCAAGATCTGTGCCCCAGTGCCTGTTTCCTGTGCTGCTACATCAAGTGCCCAGTGCTGTCTTTAGTCCAGGCCCTTTCCACCACTGTAGATTTCCCAATGTCACCCCTCAGCTATCTTCGATGGTACATCCCAGATGGAGGTCTGTCTTTCATGGCACTCTCTCTGCTGGTCTCTCCCATGCTGCTGCTTCGCCTCCAGCATTTCTACACTCATCTTTGGGGCATCTTACTGATTAACTTCTGGAATGTTCCGTTCAATCCAGGACAGTGGCTTGGCGCTCCCAGCCCCGCCTGCCTTCTTCCCGGCTGGATAACAGCTCTGGTGTTGGACTTGGGCTTGGAAACCTCCATGCATGTGAAGTGAGCTTTCGGGGTTGTCACCTCAGGCAGCCTTCATGTCCTCCTTTGCCAGCTCACTATACCACAGGTTCTGGATCACTGCAGGCGTATCCATTTGATCGCTGGATTTGTTCTCCACTGACGCTGCTCTTCAGAACCTGTCTTATCCTTTGGATACTTGATGTTGCTGCTTCCTTGCCTCCGCATCGAGGTTCCCATGTGACTGTGGGATGCCAAGTACTTGTAGCTGGTCTGTAGTCGCTAATGTGGCCCGTGGTAGTTCCACCCCATCCAGTCTGGACACCTGTACCCTCTCTCCGACCATCGCCACACTCTCCCGCCGAATGACATCCCGATATCCTCATGTAGGATCCGCGCAGTGATATAGCGAGTCGATCTCTCTATTCTTATGCATACAGGCTTGAGTACAATCCATGTTAAAGAGAGGGCTGATGTAGTTCCACTGCCTGAACCTGTACCCGGTATCAGTCCTTGTGATTATCTGCTGAAGGGGTTTAAGCCTATCAAACAGGCAGCGCGGGACAGTGCATCCCTTGGGGATATGCCTACACCGCATGGCCACTTGTGCAAAGGCTGCCTTGATTGACTTAGATATTTGTCTCCATACTCCCATTGAGAGTTTTGAGGAAAGGTCCTAGTCCTGTGACTTTGTATAGGCGCAACAACATTCACAGATCCATGTGTGGCAAGCCATTGGAGTCGTAAGGCTTTCCTGTAGTCAATCCAGGCTGTGCCTTCAAACTCGGGTCTGTCTAGACCTTGAAGCTTGGCACTGCTCTATATAGCAACTGGTTTTAGCCTCTGGTGTTGTTTCCCAACCCTCTAGCTGGTGTCAGAACTGGCCCTGGTCCTGTTAGCTGTGGCGGCTATGATCCTGATAAATTTCCCATTTTGGAGCCGTATGGCCGTATTGCCGGTCTGTCCCTTGCAGGTCTTTCATGATCAGCAAACTCGTCCTTCCTTGTGTTAGCCATTGGGTGGCGCCTGCTGTACAATGGTTCATCGTGCGCTAGGCGGGCGAAGTGGCACCTGATGTTTAGTTCTTTAAGCCAGTAGGTCTGTGGGATCATGTCTGGTCCAGGTGCGTCCAGCTCTTCCTTTCTGACTCCCTGCTGGATCTCCTCCTACAGTGATGTGTGAACTGGGGTTTCTGTTCGGAGATTGCTGGCTCGTTCCAGTCTGCAGCCCACTTGACTGGTGTTAGATCTCCTTTCTCCCTCAAATTTCCTTCCAGTACTGTTCAGTTCCCTGCGCTGGTGCTCCTGCTGTTCATTGTCTGTGCCACTGCAGTTGGGAATTACACCTGATATTTCTTGAGAACAGGCAAATTTAACTTTTTGGCCTCATGCTCTCTAGTGTACTCCTTAGCCTGTACCAGTGCTGTGAGCCTCTTGTTTACGCAGTCTCTAGGCTTCAAGAGTCCAGGTTCCTGTATTTTTCAGTATCCGAACTCTTATCCTTAATCCTCCTAAACCCTTCCGTATCCACCACTGACTAAACTCTCTCCCGAGTCGCCCTTGATCTTAAATTCCTACCAACCTCATTTCCAGGTGTACATACGTGTTCTTCTTGATGTGTCCCAAGCCCACTCAGGATTACAGAGGCTGTAGCGTATACCAGTTCATTGGTTTGAGTTATCTTGGTAGTAGGGATTGTCATGAGGGCTCTATTGGCATATATATGTATGTATGTAGGCTGGGGTTTTCAAAGGAGCCTAAGGGAGTTAGGCATGATTGAAAATCTCATTGAAAATAAATGGGAATTGGAAATCTAACACTACTGGGTTCCTTTGAAAATCACAGCCTTAATGCAATTCTTGTACATGTACCTAGGGCCTAATCCAAAGCCCATTGAAATTAAAGGGACTTTTTCCCTTGACTTCAAAGGATTTTGGATTAGGCCCCTAGATCACTGGACATGGGCATTAAAAACAAATAAATAAAACAAACTAATTATGTGACCTAAACCAAGGTTTCAAGGACTTTGCAACGTTTCCACTGCTGGAATGATCTATGCCCTGCAGGTGAATTATTAGATTGCATAGAATTTACTAGAAAACAGGAGAAACATGTAGATATAAATAAGAATTCATACCTCAGCTGGTATAATCGGCAAGGAGCAGTCAATGGAGCCTTGTAAGGGTCTGGCCCTCTAAATGTAAATCCTGTAGTGTCAGAGTTTACTGAGCATCCAACCCTGCAATTAACTAAGTATATTTTCTCCTTTCATATCTATATTACAGATCATGGCAGAACATGAGACTGCTAATGTTTTACAATCTTTGGAACACTTTCTCATGCCAGTGTCGTGCTAAGCACTGGTGCATCAAACTGTGATTCATTATCGCTTAACCTTGGAGCTGGTCATGACCAGTTCCGTCTGAATTTAGTTATCTTGTTCTCCACCAGAAAGATTTCCAAGCATTTGTGTTATCTTCCTTAGCATCTAAAGTAGGGATGCTGACCACAATTCATAACAATTTCTGATGGAAAAAATTACAGGAAAAAAATGCATATGATGACAGGAATGGAAATAAAACCTTGAAGAAGCAGAAAAAGTCAGATGTATATTAAAGTTACTTATCTGGTGAAAAATGGAGCTGTGAATTGCCTGTTGGATATAGTGCTGTATTGATTTTATGCATGACACAGTAAGTTCCTATAGACTCTAGATCATAATGATGACATTAAATAGAATAGTCTTTTTTTCCAAAGTATCTAATCATTTGTGGCTTTGCTGATCTGCTGCTTACCCATAACACACACTGTATATTGTAATGTAAATCTGTAAGGCCAGATCCTCATCTGATGTAAATTGAAGTCAGTTAAACTACACTCATTTAAAAGAGCTAAGGATCTGGCCCTTAATAAACAATATATGCACAGCATCTATTTTCAAAAGTTCACGATCAGAGTTTATGCAGAGATATGTAAAGTATCTGCAATGTTTTTACAGTGATCAGGAGGGAAAGGAAAAAAAGAGACAGAGAATAAAGGTTGTGGCCAGATCATGGAAACTGTAAAGTTTCACACCACATAATGTCTTCTTAATAACGCACACAGGTATTACAGTATGAAAGATACCTGCTGTTTAGTTCTTTTGATAACTCACACTTGAGAACAGTTGCACTTAGGCTTAGGAACGTAGGGTTTTCTTGTAAAAAATTACTAGTTGGGTTTTAGAACAGATGTTATTATGACCAGTGACAGTTCGAGGAATCAAAATGTCAGTGACATGCAGAGAAGCATAGCACATACAGTAGTAGTGTCCAGTGGTGCAACCAGTGGAAGCCAATGCATCTGAGCCCTGATCTGGACGGACTTTGCTGAGTAGAGAGGTTTATTTAATCTCCACACCCATTAGGGCTGTGTTGCAGCTGTGCAAAGACATAGCCCATGATGGGTTGAGTGACGATGTTCTCCACAGCCATGGAAGTCCCCAGAGGCATACACTGCTTGAATTAGCCAGAATGCCTCTAGAGATGCTGTGAAAAAATAAGCCAGAGTGGGAAAGCAGTGCTTTGTATCACAAAGGATTCCTTTTGCACTGACTCAGCTTTTCTGGCTGGTATAGTAGGACTATGATAGCATGGTCCCAACTCCTTTTGGGAAGTGTAGAGCTAGCAGGAATGCTTTGGTTCAGAATTCATATCCAGAAAAACAGTTGTTGGGAGCACAGATAGGCTGTGGAGTTTTTATAGCATGTTGGGGAGTGGGGGAGGCTCAGAAAGAAAAAAGTTGTGAACCCTGTTCCAAAGAATCTAGTGTCAGCCATGTCAGAAGCAAGCCATTGGGCTAGCTGTAACTTGGGTCTGATCTCGGCTGGGAAAGCCTATGTTCTTACATTACTGTCTGCCCGTTTGAGGAGGATTATCCAGCTTGTCCTTCCTAAACAAGGAACAAAGCTAAGGTGAAGCATAATCGATAACGTGAGTCCTTAAGTTAGGAGGGCAGATCGATAGAGATGCTTTTAGTTCACACTCGAGGAAAACTGAAGGTTACAAACTGTGAGCAATGTGGGCTGAAATAACCAGGAGGCTGAAGAATCAGTCTGGCTTATATCTGGTTCTAGACAACCAATGTTTTGGTTCTCTTAGGTGAGTAGAAAGGAGACTGGCAGTGAAGGACCCATATACAGAAATTGGTTCATTTCTGTTGGAAGAGCGGTGTGTGTGTGTGTGTGGGGGGGTGTTGTTGTTGACTCCCTGGTGTGACACAAGGCTCTGCTTTTAGAGGTCCCCAAGAGCCCAGAAGAGACGATGAGCTGAGAAAGGAGCAAATATACAGATCCACCAAGCAGCCTCCCCATTTCCCGTTGTGTCCCCACATACTCAAGACACAGCTACAGCCCTGTTGCTGCAGCAGCAGCTGTCAAATGGCTTCCTTGCTGTTCTGAAGCCTGTTACAGTGGGAGGATCAGGGTCATCCCCTCACCTTCTCTGGGGAACCCTGTGCTCATTAAGCCTGGCTGGATGGGGTTAGAAGGGGGGTGGGGAGAGTGTTTCCCACAAAGACAATAGAGCTCTTTGTTTATCACGCACTCAGAAGGGCTGGAAGGTAACATACAATGTCTTTCCTGACGGATGTGCTCTCTAAGAAGCATGGGATTTCCTTTCCTCTCCCTTTGTTTACTGTTTGCGCTTCGGCTACCAAGGCCTCCCTCTTTTAAACAACCTGCCTCTTGCATCTGCCATATCACGAAGTCTGGGGGTGGGAGACAGAGAGACAACACAGTTCTCAAACGCTGGAGCAGAGGTTCCCAAACTGTGGTCTGCAGAGCACTTGCTGACAATCTGTGTGGAGCAGACTGATCACATGGGCCAGGCTCCTCCGCCTTGTTTCCAGCTACTAAACTGCATTAAAAGGCACTAAAAATACATTACACACTTTCCTCATTGAACTCTTCCTTGCAGCACTGTAATGGCTGCTGGGACAGTATGAGATTGTGAAGGACCAGAGAGGTGAGCGGTATGATCACAAATCAAAGGGAACATGTCCCAAATATCAGGGGTTCTCAACCTTTTTCTTTCTGAGCCCTCCCCTGCCCCATATGCCCAGCTATGCCACAACACCAATTTTTATGCTTATAAAATCCAAGGCTGGCATTAAAGGATAGCAAACAAGCAATTGCCTTGGGCCCCAGGCCACAGAGGGTACCGCAAAGCTAGATTGCTCAGGGTTTGGCATCAGCCCAGGGTCCTGGGCCGCAGTTCCTTGCTGCAGGGCTTTGACTTTCTGCCCTGGGCCCTAGAGAGTCTAATGTTGGCCATGCTCATGGCCCCCTAGTAGTTTCCCTAGTTGAGAACCACTGCCAAAGATAATTCCTCCACTAAAATGCGTCCCACAGATTGACACTGTAGCACATGAGAATTCTCCCATTTCCTCTTTGTGGCAATCTTGTCTCCTGGATGCTTCCAGCTTCTGTCATCACCCTCTGATGCATCCACAAGTGGGGATGGTGACCCAGTGACAGGCCAAGAGAGTTTATTTCATAAATGGTGCTTTTCAGAGTGTTACTAGAAGCTTTCCTATCTGAGGCAGAGCAGAGAGGCGAGCACTTTTAAAGGGAGAGGGAGCAGAAGAAGAGAAAGCTGCAGTTTACCCATCAGAAAGACCCTGCTGGCTAATTACATTGAGAAGAGGCTCCCCCGCACCTTTTTCTCTGGCTTCTTTTATTCAGATGTCTCTTTTATGCTTGTTAGATACGGGCTGAGTTCCACTGGTTAAATCAAGAGTGACTTTGCTGGAGCCAATGGAATTGCACTGATCTAAAAACCGTGTGACTCCAATGCTACAGCTGGTAGCATGCGGGCGGATCAATATACCAGCATGAAGCCCCATTGAAGTCAATTGTTTTTTCTGCAGGTGGAGCAATTCATCCGTGTGCTGTCAGCTGTGGGACCATAGTGGTAGGTGCCTGAGGGCTTGTCTACATTACCCGCTGGATCGACGGGCAGCGTCTAGTCTAGATGCGATAAATTGATTGCCGAGTGCTCTCCTGTCGACTCTGGTACTCCACCAGGGAGAGGTGCAGGCGGAGTCAACGCGACAGTGTCAGCCATTGACTTACCACAGTGAAGATGCCACGTTGAGTGCATCTAAGTACGTTGACTTCAGCTATGTTATTCACGTAGCAGAAGTTGCGTAACTTAGATCAATCCCCCTCACCCCCCAGTGTAGACCAGGCCTGAGAAATGTCTTAAATCACTGATACTCAGATGGGTTTGTGAGCTGCAGGAGACTCTTAATGTGTCTTCTGTGACTCTTTGAAGCACATGATATTACAACACTGCGTGATTTTATTATTAACCACCTAACTAATTAACCGGTCAGGAGGCGTTGCCTATATTATCAAGTTATCAACTCGCACTAAGTTATTAACTTACGTGCTGTGAGAATAATAACAAATATTTTCCCTGGCCTACTGTTTAAATATGAATAGTACTAGAGTAAATGAAACCATGAATTCACATGATTGTGGCTCTTTTGGATAATGTTGATCGCTAATTTGGCTTCTGAACCACTGAGATGTGAGTATCACTGCCTTAGATGGATAGGCCAAGTCCTTCACTTCTTTGCCTAGACTTCAACAGCTGTGAGATAGCAATAATAATAATGAATAAAATAATAATAATAATGACAACAATAATAACGAGAAAAATAAAAATAATAATAATAAGAAGAAGAAGAAGAAGAAGAACTCCTTATTTCAAATGGAGGCTGGGAAGATTCATTCACTAATGTTTGAAAAGATGTTTTGAGATTCTTCAGAGGAAGGGCAAATAAATTATCATCATCACCGTCACCCTGCAATAGCAAGCCAGTTCGTGCAGTCTACAGCTCATAAGAAATCCCACCGTGAGATACCTGTATAGCCCAGTTCAGCAGAGTGCTTAAGCATGTGTGTAAGTCCATCCCTATTCAGAAAAGCACTTAAGCATGAGCTTAACTTTAACTTCATTGTCTTCAATGGGCCTTAAGCTTAGGCTTTAGGTTAACCATGTGCTGAGGGGCTTTGATGATTCAGGGTCTAAGGAAACATTTTTGGTAATGGGACATATACATCTTCATTCAAGTTTCCAGTGCCTTATTCTGCAATAATATCAATGGATAAAGACAGAAAAACAAAGAACAATCCTCTGCTGTTTGCCTTTTAGACTTGGGCACCAGCTTGATCTGATTCTTCTTTTCTCCCTTCTTTCAAAAACACACTAGTAGGCCTTGTTGGCTGGCAGGAAGGAATCACATACCGTAGCCCAAAAGACCAAGATGTAGCTCCGCACAAAGAACTTTTCATCTTTTGTCTCTATCCTGCTATTAATACAAGTTTCATTTCTAAGCCAGCTATGAGAAAGATTATTTTAAGAGTGCAGACAGGAGAGACTATGTTTCAGCTACTCAATTGTTATTTGTGGTGACTTGCTGGACAGAAGAATTGGAACAGTGGGACGATTCTCAGCTTTTCATTTCCTGTGGTGGGATTCAATCCCATGAAACCATTTGATTTTTTTCTTTTCTCTTTCATGTCAGCATTATGTGGGTAACACTAGTCAGAAAAGAACTAAGAGCAAGAGTGCACAGATGGGAAAATAAATCAGATATAGGGAAGATCAGTGAACACCCATTTAGAGAAGGTTTCTCCCCTGCCCCTAAGCAAAGCAAAAACAGAAATACAGTGGTGCCATTTGAAATGAAGGGCTAACCTTGTTAAAAGTGTTCTGTTACCAAATCTAAACATTTTGCCAAAAATATTTTGGATGAAATATTTTCCCTGGCTCTAACCATCAGCAAATGTTGTACATACCTAAGACCAAGTGAGGGCATTGATTCAGTACAGATACAGAGAGAAGTGTGCCATTTCTGAAGTGCTGATCTCATGTCATGTATCATGGCTTGTTCTGAAAGGCTCCATCCAAGTAAGAGACCAGACTTGACCCTACTTTACTTATGTGATCTAATGAAATATAGCCCAAGTGAAGACAAACATGGTAAACAAACAGATCTCATAAAACCACAGTGCTGTCTCACCCTACATCAAAACCAGTGATAGGAGAACTCAGGAAGTTCAGATGTTCAGTTCTGAGCCTTGACCAGCAGTCTGGATATTAACCCAAATCTTTTTGGAGTTTGCAAAACTAGATGGAACTTTTGCCAGGAAAAGTCTCTGCTGAGATTTCCAGTGCTTCCTGTTGTTGATTAGGTTGGGAGTATCATAAGAACAGCTTTTCTGGTGGTATTTTGTCATGTCCACTTTCTGTTTCCACTTGGAAACATGGTGGCCCACACAAAAATGAACTCTCTCTCTATCTCTCTCTCATACACACACACAGCTGCAAACAATTTCAGAGTGACTTTAATTTATCAGATTGCAGAAAGGTGTGGTTCAGATTTTGTTTGATGATGGATAAAAGTTTAGGTTGTGCATATCGAGTTAAAATGAGAAAATGTTGGTGTGAGAAGGCTTGGGGTTGAGAATCAGCTGTCACAATCAAGAGTGGAATCAAAATCCTTTGGACAACCAGCGGAATGTGGCCCTACCTGTATGACAATATGTCATGGGGAAAAAAACAAACCAAAACAGTGCAGTGGCAATTATCTGTGATTTACGGCCACTATGCCTTTAAATCGATACTGTTCCTGCAGATTCGGCCCCTTGTGGCAATCATTAAAATGAAAGTTACATGAAATGTGTATAGTGGAAATATTTGTAAAACATTGTTATTCATTCTGTTTTTCAAATCGAGCTGCGATACTGTATGGCTCGGCAAGTTGTTAACAAGATCCTCCCAGAGGGTGAAATTCCACCTCTCTGCTCAAAACCCAAACTAATGCACTTTGTGCTAAGAACAAGGCATGTGCTGGGAACTAAGGCCCAGATTTTTAAAGGTATTTAAGCATTGCTGCGCACGGTGTTCCAACACCTAATTGATTTAGGGGTTTACATTCCATATTCAAAAGGGACTTAGGAGCCAAAATTAGGCTAATTTAGGAGCCAAAATGAGATTTAGGTTCCTACATTGGTTAGGCACATGCCTAAATGCCTTTAAAAATCTGTGTCTAATGGATTAATTCTGCAAGGTGCTGAGCACTCCGGCCACAGTGCAGTGAAGCCTTGAGTACATGCTTAACTTTAAACATTTGAGTAGCTCCCACTGATTTCAAGGAGACTGCTTTCATCTGCTAAGTTAATCATACGTGTAAGGACTTTGCTGGATCAGGGACAGAGTGTTCAGAACCACTGAAGGATTGACCCCTAAACTGATGATGGGGAGAGAAAAGAATCTAACTTCTAACCCGTGGGCAGGGAATAGGATGGTTTTTCATCCCCTGTAGCCATTGTTCCAGTTCCCTAAGCAGGGTCTGGAGAATGTGTGATTGTGGAACTAGTCACAATGTCCTCTCTTTTTTGAGCTGGCCAGAAATATAACTGGGTTAAAAAAAGAACTGGGTATGTTCATGGAGGATTCATGATACAACCCCATGCTTGGGGCGACCTGAACTCTCTACCAGAAACTGGGAGTAGAAGACAGGGTTGGATCACTTTATAATTGCCCTGTTCTGTATGCTGCCCCTGAAGCTTTGGTGTGGGTCACTGTTGGACAAGATGGACCATGGTCTCACCCAATGTGGCAGCTCTTATGTTCGTATGAGGTATGGCGATGGTACAGAGCCCTACTCCATTGTATGCAAGGACTGTAGGGCTCTGTCTACCTCATGATACCCTGTTCTATCTACCAAAGAGATTCACAGAAGGAGGATCCATCATCACAGAATGAAATCTTGGCACCACCAAGGTCAATGGGAGTTGTGCCATTGACTTAAATGAACCCACAACATCCAAGTGCATAGCACATCTGCCTTCTCCCTATGCCACATTTCCACCGTGTTGGGATCTATCTACAGTACCTTCACCCTTGACATATACACCAGACGTGTAACAATATTGGGGATGGGCTCACTCCAGAGCATTTAGATTTAAACCATCCCAATTCTAGAGGAGATTCCAGACCTGCACATGGTGACTTGACCCAACTGTAAACATCAATTATTATCTTTTTTATCCCACAAGATCCCCAGATGCTTCACAAACAAAATAAATGCAGCTATTTCTAGGATGAAGTACATGATACACAAGAATGGGGGAAGGAATTTCTTTTGTCTAAGAACAGTAGGGAAAACTCTATTCTCTTTTTTTAAAAAACCTCTCAATATACCAATACGAACCAGCCAGCAGGTCTTTGTGGAGAAATTAGGTCTTCAGTTGTATTTATCGTAGAAGCACAAACGGCTGAACTTGCCTCTTCTGGGATTTGAACCTGTGCAGCTAGGGAGCTAGATATTCCAAACATCAGCATCTGGATTGAGTAAGGAGTAGCATGAGCAAGCCCTTTTAGATCACTTATTATCCAATATACTCTGCAATCCTCTAGAAAAAACTTTTCTTTTAGGCAGATGGAGCTGTCTTCCTTTTTCATTTTGGCTTGATCTAAAAAACAGAACGTCCCCTAATCATGGATCCCTGGCATGCATTTCCCTTTCATTGTTGATATGAGGCTCCCATTACAATAAAACTTCAAGCTAGTAGCAACAGATGGTATTCCTCTCCTTGGGATCAATATGCTGTTAAGAAGAACAACTGAGACAGTCCAATAACCCAACCTGTTTCTGTCTTCCTCTGTGGGAAATGGGTTTTGAGTTTTGCAAGGGTGTTCATAAACAGCCATGGGTGTGTGAGGAGGAGAATGACCTCAGAGCTAAGCTTTACACTGAAGAACAAAGAGATCTGAACTCTTGATTTTGAAAAACACCCAAGAACCAAATTAATGCCATAAAATCATAAGTGTCAACACGCGTCACAATGTTGTTTGATTCCACTTGTCACTTCTTTTGCTATGACACACCAAATTCCTCTGCTAATTGCTACACAGCTGTCAAACTTTTTAAACCATGTTTGTGTCAAATATTAGTTCCAAGATAACGTCATCCTCTAGTATTCATGTGGGCTGAAGATTCATCCTTTCTTCTTTCCTCAGGATACCTTCTGACGTCATCATTCCCTGATTGTTTTCCCTTGTTATAGTGTTTCTGGCTTCCTTCCAAACTGCTTTCTAGTGTCCCATTATCTGTGTTTCCTGCACTGAACACTAACTACAATCAAATGACAGTTGCCCCTAAACCAAGGAATTTCAAGCTCAGCAAACCCTTTGCTATCTCAGCTTGCTTCTTCACATCCTTGACAGGTTCCATTCCTTAGAAACTTAAAACTCTTGTCACTGTGGAATGAATGCAAACTAGAGCTGCACAAAATGTTCCTAATAAACCTTGTTACCACTCAGAACCAGGGTCTGAGCTTTGCTAAGCCTTGAAACTGATCTCAGGGTTAATGAAAGGTTCACTAAATGCTTCATGAATATTTTAAGTGCCCGTGGGCTGATTTAAGGCTTTGTGTCAAAACCACGTGAAAGTTAGGAGTTTCTCGTTGGCTTTTGGGATTTGTTCAAATACAAAAGTCTAAGGAAACCTCTAGGTGCACATAGATTGAAACCAAATAAAATACAGATAGGGGAAAAAGAGAGATAAATGATAAAACTTCCCACTATCACTGTTTGGCTGCAACTCGCATTGATTTCCATTGACGTCAAATTTTTTGTCCGCTATGGATTCAGCTCTGGCCTAATCTTAATGGAGCTTAGCTATATTCAAAATACATTAAAACTAAGACTATTAGAAATTGATATGATGTAGAGGCCAGAACAATAATGCAGTGGCATGCTATAGCCACTTGTGATGATACACAGAAAAGTTAATCTGTACTAAGGCTAAACAGTGATAGATTAACTTTTATAGGTCAACCGTACCTATAAGGAAAACAAGAGAAACTGCTTCCCAAAACATTCCCGAGGACTTGCTTTGACAATAAAAAACAACCTTACTGAAGTTTCTACAGATTTTCTCACAAGCGTTGACATTTCTAATGTAACAGATTTTTATTTGATGTATTTTAGTTAACATCTCAATAAGATCTGATCATTTTGTTTGCTGTGTTTGCCTTTGAAGAATGATATGAGAAAAGCATGGTTGTTTGAACAGATTAATGACTAACATCTCAAAATTAGCAGATCCTCCCTTCTGTAGCTCACTGACAAAACTGCTAAGTGAAGATTAACCCTGGGGTCATACAACTTGGACACAAGAAGAGGCATATCCAGCATCTATTTAATAACCAGCCCCCAGGCACACTCACAATCTCTCTCTCTTATTTTTAAAGGCAGCATTTTCTTGCTCTTTGGAAATAGGCATGGTCACTTTTGGAAACATTTAGTTATTTTGGACAGAAAATAACATCTTCATTTTCACAGACACAGCTGCTTGATACGCTGCTTCACTGGCCTCAGTATGACAGGGCAGAGAGACAGGACGGCTGAATGATTCACTGCAAGACCTTCAGCAAGTATTTAACCTCTTTGGTCCCAGTTTGGGAAAACATTTAAGTATGTGCTTCAGTCCATCGTTATGATGTGCTTCAAGATAAGCACATGTTTAGGTGCTTTTCTTGAATTAGTGCCCAGTGTCTTAGCCCTGGTGTACACGGGGGGCGGGGGAGGGAATCAATCTCAGTTACGCAACTTCAGCTACGTGAATAACATAGCTGAAGTCGAAGCACTTAGATCAACTTACTGTAGTGCCTTCACCGCGGTGAGTCGACTGCTGCCGCTCCCCCGTTGACTCTGCCTGCTCCACTTGCCAGGCTGGAGTACAGGAGTTGATGGGAGAGCGCTTGGGGGTTGGTTTATTGTGTCTAGACTAGACGCGATAAATTGATCTCCGCTGGATCGATGCTGCCCGCCGATCCGGCGGGTAGTGTAGACATACCCTTAGTTCACTCATCTTCCTCATACCACTGTATTATTTATGTGCCCTACATGCGGCTACACCCCTTCAAACCATTGAGAGAAAAACGCTGGTGCAGAAAGCCAGCTTACTGAGTGGAGCACTGCGATAGGAGCACGTGACATCAGTGCTCCAGCATCTGCGCTGGATGCCTGTTGGGCTCAAAGTTTATGGTGTGTTGTGACCTATAAAGCTGTAAAAGGCTGGGACTGAGGGATCTCCTCTTTCTCTGACCTATACTGCCACAGCTGTGGTCACAAGAGCTACCTGAGTTGGATCCTCCTTATTGCAAACGAGAGGGGGCATCTGGCCCAGTGTTCCCTGTGAGGGCTCCAACACTCTGGAACTTGCTCCCTCTCCATGGGCTGAAATAGCCTGAATTGGGTCGGCTTTTGAGGCATGCTGCAGAAGACATCTTCTTACAGGGCTTTTGGAGAAGGCTGAAAGTATGCTTCTCAGATGATGACTGGCTGGCTGAATTCCTGTGGATCTGATGACCTTAATGCTCTGGAGATTTAATTTAATGGTATTAATTGTGTAATTAATGATTTCAGGACACTGAGAGCCTTAGATAGGCATCTATATAAATCAATAAAGATTCTGTGACTGGATATTATCCTTGGTTTTGCAACATAACTGTTGCCAAAGCATGTATTTTTTTCTTGTCTGTGTGGACAGTGCTTTCAATCCCTCCAACCCTAACCATGTTTAGAAAAATGTATTTAAACCCTGGCAGATAACTAAAACTGTAGGTTTCTGAGGTTATGTCTACACAGGGATAAAACACCTGTGGGTGGCCCAGGTCAGCTGGCTTGGGTTCTCAGAGATCAAGCTTTGAGGCTGAAAAATCGCTGTGTAGGCTGTACACTGTAATTTTTAGCCTCATAGCCTGAGCCCCGTGAGCCTGAGTCACCTGATTCAGACCAGCTGCTGCCATGCTGAAGATCTTCTATCTCTGTAGATGTAACTTGACACAGGTATCATATGTCTGTTTTGTTTTGCTTTTTAAATTCACAAAGTCAATAAAACAGCTCATGTTATTGCAGGGTTTGTCCACAGCCTTCTTTAAACACAGTTATTTTTATAGTACGGGCAAGGCCTGAGTTAAGTACTCAAGGAAATATTACTGCTGGTGTGAAGCAGACTTGCAAATTATACTGTTGGAAGAAAATGTACCAAGCTATGCACTGGAGGAACAACAGTCGTCTTTACTTTACCAATCTGTCAAGCATACAAGAAGTGTTATCAACTTAGCATCCATGTATCACCTGTAGCTCAGGCTATGTTACAGATAGACCCAACACTATCAACATCACTCCTGGGGGGAAATATTATGGCTACACAAGACAGGAAACAAAGAGAACAGAAATCTAGATTAAACATGGAACCGTGACAGTGTTTAACCAGGATATTTATATAGTGTATGATTTGGAGCAAGTCTGCCCACTGAAAAATTCCCACATCTCAGTTGCGATGTAGTAGATGAACGGTGTTTTGTGTCAACTTGTAATGAGGATAGATGAGATAAATAATGAGACAAAAGGTTTGGAGGCTCCTTTCGTTTTGGATAAAGCATCTAAAACTTGGGATGACCCATAGGACTAACAGAATTGCCTGACCAGATCAGACCATAGGCCCACAGACACCATTATGCCATCTAAGATGCCCAACATAGCATCCTTCCCGATATCTCAGGGAAATATGTCAGACTTATCACTATAAATGCACAAAGGGGGAAATTCAGCTCTGTGCTAAGCATCAGTGCACCTCTTTCTTCTCAATGAAGCCCTTAAAATAGGTATTAATTGAGACCTCTTGGAGTTTTTTCATCTTCCTCTGCAGCATGGGACATGGAACACCTGCTAGGATCATGTGGGCACATCTCACCTAACTGAATCCCAGAGACCTCAGGCACTGGTGGCACCTCAGTCTCTCCAGTTCTCTGCCTCTGGCACACAACAATTTAGCTTTTTGAGGACTGAAATGCTTTAGTCTAATTCAAGTTTTTGGTCTTAATAAGGGGGGTTGAGGTGTAATTTAATGGCTTATGTTATACAGGAGGTCTGTTTGAGGATTCAATGGCCCCTTCTGGCTTTAAACTATGAAACAGAGACCTCTGCACAAGTGTGAATACCCAAAGCCAATAGTGCCAAGTTGTACATGGGAGGAAAAATATCTTCCTGGCCTGTGTAATGATTGACAAACTAACATCCAGGAACATAAAATTTGATCACCCTCATTTTAGCTTGCGTAACGACATGTGTTAATATCGGTCAGAAAATTGTTCAACCCTTTCCCTAAAAAAACCAGATACATCGTTTGACTCAATACTGAGCCAGCACTTATCTCAACCTCTTTGATCGGGGAATTAGGCTGGAAAGCTTAGACGACAGGTTTTCTGGTGAGATTTCCTAAAAAATTAGATCAGTCTGGATGGGATTAGTTTTATTTACCTGTTTTATTTTTAGTTCTTTCTCTCTCCCTCTTTCTCCACCCTTACATTTGCTCCCTGAAGTGAAGAAATATGATATTTTGTACAACTCCACCCTATTTTAGTTTTGAAAATATAAAGGCCATACTAATTCCATTGGCATCTTATTTTATTAGGTGGGACTGGACAGCTTCTGGGAATTGTAATGAGATTCACTTCAAGGTCACTGATGTGTGAAACTGAGATCAGTAGTAACCATCTGCAGCTGTTTGGTGATCCACAGAAATTGGTCCTTGGTCTTGGTCCACCTTTTAGTGAACTTCACACAAAAAAACCCACAAAAAACAAACAAACAAAAAACTTTGGGCAAGATTTTCAAAAATGACTAGTGATGTTTAATTACCCTGCCTGGCTTTCAGAGAGCACTTTCAGAAAACCTGGCCCCTTTAAAGTCTCTCAAGTTGTGCAACCAAAAGTAGAAGCACCCAGTCATCAGGCATCTTTTGAAAATCTTGGCCACTATTGAAACAAAGTGTGTTTGTTGGCAGAAAGATGCTTCATTTTATGACCTGGAGGATGGACCCTAAAAGGGTCCCCTTCAGAAAAGGTCAAGCCTAGAGCTCTGGGAAATGTTTACAGTGAAGCATGAAACCACAAGACACTGGCTTCATTTTAAGTTTCATTACAAACTCAGTCCAGGTCATGAACTATTGGTGCGAAACCCTTGGCCCAGTTTTAAGCCAACCTGGTTTGATTTATTGCTTTGTAAACTGTATGTCTCAGAGAGATGCAAAACTATGTGAAATTCAGCAGATCTGACTACGTTTGAGGGTTTTGTTGGGAGGCAGAAAGGTCAAATTCAGACCTGGTGTTGTGAACATGTACAAATACATTCAGATCAAGGGAATGCACTTGTTTGCCCCAGGTCTGAACCTCACCTAGTGGGTGTAAACTCACAGCCTACTTGCTTGAAATCCTGTGAACCAAACTCATTGAACTTTGCACAGTTCTCAGTAAGGGGCACTGATGGAGCAGGGCCTGGGGGAAGCTTACTTTGATGCTGGCCTGTATGACCAGTTCTACAATAATTGGAGGAATTCAGTCAATACTAACATGTGATATGGGCCATAAGAGACCTAACATCACTTATTTCATTAAAAAATATCTTAATATATATATGCTGTAAGAAATCATGTTGCTTAATTTTTCCCCATGGGGGGCTCCTGTTGATTCTAGATGGCTGCAGTGTTGCATCACCAACATGACCTCCTAACCATTAATGCTGTGATTTTGATTTATGTTAACCACTGCCACAATACCTGTGTGCTCATCCCATATCTCACCCCTCACCCTCCATAGCAGCAAAATGACCAACCATTGCTATAGAATGGCCATGGCTCTGCTGCTTGGAAAGCCTGCAGTCCTTTGGAGATGGGGGCTAGTTTTGTCCCTTATAGTCCATAAGCATATGGGCCATATCCTCAGTTCGTGCAAGTCATTGAACTTGACTTGGCTCCAATGGAGCTAGGTAAATTTACAACTGAGGGTCAACCCCATAGAACCTGGGGTACTCAAGAGTCCAGACCATATTCTTGTCAGAGATTTTTCATTCTATTTTGCTTTCCAGACTCGGGATACCTATCATTTAAATTAAATTTTGTACATGAAATCTGTGTTCTACATGGTCACCCAGTGACATTTGGATATGGTTGAAGCAAATGGAGATTCCCACAAGGAGAGAACTCTGCCCACCCTGAATTATCCTTTGGCAAGGGAAGAGGATATAGTCTACCAAGGGGGGCAGAAGTTCCCTGAGAAAGGGAAGGCAGAGGGGGAAGTGAGAGAAGGTACTAAGACTCACCAGTGGGAAGAGAGTGGATAGAGGGAGCAGCTGACTCCAGGCTGGGAAGAATATCCTGCAGGTTTCTACCTGATTCTGAGCCCATCTTTGGGTCCTGCTCTTGCCTCCAAGTTTACATGTAGGGGCACAGCCCACATAATATTTCCACTGCAGGGCTGCCAGTCCCACCCCATTTCCCAGGTTCCATGGCCCCTGTGGTCTACACCTGGAATTAATGTGGATCTTATTTTCTTGCTATTAGTAAAATTGTATAAAATTCCCATAAGATCCTGGGAGTTGTTCACTCCTGAGCTCATACCACATACTTTTTTAGCTTTGAGCCCTATTCCTTTAAGAATGTGGCACCCTTCTGGAGGTTGTGTGCATAAATGGGCCGGCCATGCTTATGATTCAGAGTAAAGTTGTTGGGATGGACCATAGAAGCATCATTTATCTTGCAGAAAAAGGATTAGATAATGTGATAAATGAGATTACCATGTTAATGTGATCTAATCTCTTTCTTCTGGGTGTCATTTGATAAGCACACTAGGTAGGCAATTTTCTAACATATAAAACATTGCACAGTTGGCTAGTTGAAATAGAAGAGTATTAACGTTCCTCCACAAGACGAAGGATTCCAGACAAGATAAACTCTGGGTCTGGTCACATGGGAAGCCCTGCATTTTCTGTATTACACACTTTTAAAAACCAGATCCTCAGCTGGTGAAAATTGACATGACTTCATTGAAATCAAAGGAGCCAATGTAATTTATACCAGCTGGGAATGTGGCCCATGATGTTCAGGCAAAATATGCCTACTCACCTGTGTTTTGTTTTTAATCATAATGTATTTCTATTGTGTTTATCATGACACTTTTGTGAGGGGAAGGCGGGATGTTTTATCAGGCCTGTCCCAAGTGAAATCAGTGGCAGTGGGCCCATAATAATTATAAAATAATTCTTTATGAAGAACAATATTAATAGCAATAGTGTCCTGTTAAAAGCTATTGAACATGAGAGGTTTTAGGTTTCAAGTCATATGTTTGAATGAAACAATCCACACCTACATGTTCTGCAATACAAATAAGTCACCTTATTCACCAGTGGATCGGCCTTGTAAAACATCTAATTTCTGAGAGGATTATTGTTCTCCTGTAAGTCCAAAGCGCGGGAGAAAATGACCCATCAACAAAAAGATGAAGAGACAAATTTCTGGGTTTCTGAATAACTGAACAAATGCCATTCTGAAGCAACCCCTAGTATCCTCTGAAGTGCCAGCGTACCAGTATTTTCATAGCTAGAATTCTTGAGTCAGTAGAAATGGTTAGAACTGCAATCTGACATGATAATGACAATTTTTTCCAGCAACCTCAGATAATACCCTTTGCGTTGCCTCCCTGTCTTTTATTGCGTAGTTCTTTTTCTAGGGTTGTATGCCAAGCAACTGTCATTTCATCCACGTGGACCAGGTAGGATGAGACAAAAGACTATGGCAAGCAAGTATTATGTGATATGATCCTGCAGGAACTCTGCAGCATGACTGATGAGGAAGATGGGTTATCACAAATTTGTGCCAGACTTTTCCCTGTGAATTGGATTTCTTAATGGAAGTATTTAATGCCAAATAATCCAAATGGACTATCCGAAGGAAGCCATTTCACACAAGCTAAATTAATTTCCCTCTGCTGATACTCACACCTTCTTGTCAATTGTTTGAAATGGGCCACCTTGATTACATTGGCCTCAGTAGCACTGCAAAAGTGATTTTTCCTCCCTTGGTATTCATCCCTTCTTGTCAACTGTTGTGAATAGGCCACTTCCACCTCAATTGAATTGACTTGTTAGCACTGACCCCTCACTTGGTAAGGTAACTCCCATCTTTTCATGTGCTGTGTATATATACCTGCCTACTTTACTTTCCACTCCAGGCATCTGATGAAGTAGGTTTTAGCCCACAAAAACTTACACCCAAATAAATGTGTTAGTCTCTAGGGTGCCACAAGGACTCCTCATTGTTCATGCGTCCATAACCACTCTAAGTCTCTGCTATAAGCTCTCAGTGTTAGTTCATGATCCTTCCATGCTTGCCTTCCTCCAGTGCATAATTTAGTCTGTGAAATGAGGGGAGATACCTCCTATTCTTAGTATCACCTCTCTCCTCCTCCAATCCTGCTCTGCACAGATGCATGATGGGCAATCCCATCTCCTCTTACGCTCTTGATCCTCTGTAGTGGGGCAGTCTCCTCACCTCTCACTCCTCTCATGAGCTGATCTCACCCAACCTATTAACTGCATCTGCTACCATGATACCTGAGCACCTAGTGTCTGGCCCAAAACCTATTTGAAACGAACAGTCTCTCCATTGGCTTCAGTGGATTTTGCATCAGACCTCTAGTGAACTAGGATTACCAAAGGTGCTGCTTAGTAAGCTGGGAGGATTCATATGGGCCCAAGAGATCCCATTCAGTCACAACTACCCAGCACTTCTCCTCTCAAGCTTTTTATAAATATTGCATATATACATACACACAGATATACGTGTGTGTGCAATAGAGCATGTAACTATCTAACTCCCCACACCAAGCTGCAGTCACTAACCTATCATCATGAAGATTACTGTGAAATATTGCTCCACCTGTCCTACTCTACAGACAAGCTTAAGTAAAGGGCAGAAGTGGAAAGACGGGGTAGCATGGGACATGTTCACTTGCTAGGATTATCTGGCTACCTCTCACTAACTCCATTCCCTGCCACTGGAGCACCCTAATCCCTCCTGTCCTCTGAATCATAGAATATCAGGATTGGAAGGGACCTCAGGAGGTCATCTAGTCCAACCCCCTGCTCAAAGCAAGACCAATCCCCAGACAGATTTTTGCCCCAGATCCCTAAATGGCCCCCTCAAGGATTGAACTCACACCCAGGGTTTAACAGGCCAATGCCAAACCACTCTGAACCTGGTCACCTATCTAGTAAGTTATCAGTGAAATCAACTTCCAAGGCCTCTTCTGTCAACCTCAGTGGCCAATGCCTTTCTTCTCTCTCTCTCTCTCTCTTTAAACAAGATCTAGTTTCACTTAGATGAATTAAATGTCAATATATTTGTTACTGTGAGTTGTCCAGTGCCAATTACAGCACCATTGCATGATTTTAAAGTCTGTAAAAGCAGCAAAGAATCCTGTGGCACCTTATAGACTAACAGAAGTTTTGGAGCATGAGCTTTCGTGGGTGAATACCCACTTCGTCGGATGCATGCCATTCACCCACGAAAGCTCATGCTCCAAAACTTCTGTTAGTCTATAAGGTGCCACAGGACTCTTTGCTGCTTTTACAGATCCAGACTAACATGACTACTCCTCTGATACTTTAAAGTCTGTGCAACCATCTGCTGCTCTGTGTATTTATGTCTGCCTTTTAAAATGTTTAGTAAGCACTTTTATATTGATATTTTAAGTCTTCTCTCTCTTAATGAGGTTTGGAATGGGTAATCCAAGAAGAATATTTTTTGCCTTCTGCCCAACTCAGATCCTAACCCATTCAGAGCTTGTTTTTATTTCTTCGTTTAGATATTTAAAAAAAAATAACAGTCTTTAAATATATGGTGTAGGGAAAAGGCATCGCTTATGGGACACTACTGCTAGAATTGATACAAATATGTGAACAAATATTTGTTCAGCACAATACTGTTGGCAGCTGGTATATTGCAGCCTTATCACTCTGGATTGACTCAACCTTCCCAGCTGAAGAGAACAAGCTTAGGACACAGAATTTAATTGAAAGAGAAACAAGACTAATTTGATTTGAAAAACTTAATTCCATTGATTTCAGAAGAATTACTCTGGATTTAAAGCTCTGACTATATCTCATTGCTATGGTCCAGATCTTGCTCTTCCTGATATCAGTATTAAAACACACATTGACTTCACTGATGCAGGGCCAGCTGTTTAGGCCCTGATTGAGGAAAAAACCCAATCTCATGAGTAGTTCCACTGAAATCAGTGCAAGTGCTCACCTACTTAAAGTTAAAGTTAATCACATGCTTAACTGGATAGGAGCCTTAATGCAGACCACTGGTTTGAGGACTCCATCACTGGCTGGGACTTGAGCCATGGTGGAGAACTTTGGATACAAAAGGAATCATGCCAGAGAAGAAGATGGTGTTTGGCATAATGAGGCTTGAGCCAGGAGTGAGAAAGACATTATTTGAAAGCGGGAATCGTGTAGACTCTTTCTGTCTGTAGACGAGGGAAGGGGACAAGTTGGGTAAGAGTAGGTATCCTAGGCCCAGCAAAGGACTGCTTTGGCAGTCATGGAAAAATAGAGTGAGGAATTAGTGAGATAATAGCCTACTGGAGCACATGGATGGATGAAAACTTTCAGATATCCCAGAAATAATCTCAGTACCTTCTTGTGCTGGGAGAAGTAAATGTTCCCTTAGCAGAGGAATAATTAAGGAAAAAGCCTCATTTTAGATTGTTCAACCTATAATAGATTTGTTGTTGTTTTTTTTAAAGAGGAACTAGAGTATGAATCAGTTCCAAATCAGTTTTAAATATTTCAGCTCTTCTGAACTGAAAGTCATCCAGGCTTACACAACAATGTACAAAACTGGAAAACTTTCAGATCCCCCTCCAACATGTGGTGGGAAAGTGTGACGCAATTGCTAAACCAATGCTAAAGTGAGATTCATTGAATGCATCAGGGGTTAGAGGGAGAGTACACAGTTTCTTTCGCAGGTTTCAGATTGTTTTCTTTTTGATTTAATCTGATTCTCAGAATAGCATTATTTTGGAACAAAGATTTTTACATTGTTTTGTTTAATATTTTACAACCAGACTGTTGACTGACATATCATTGAACAAAAATTCACCCCTATTAGTTTACGTAATGATGGGGAAATGGCTTCATGATGGGTGTAACAGCAACTTATAGGGTATTAGGTGAAGGTGATACAGTATGATTGATTTAAAGTGACACTGTCACACTCAATAAGCTCAAAATTACATGATTTACTTGGAACCAACATTTACTATGAGTGTCCAAAGACTTAAGCTGGATGCTCAGTACTCCAAAGCTATTGCTTCTCTGAGCAAGTTGACAAAATTCAAATCAGAGTTCAGGTCTTGCTTTCATCAGAATGGGAGATGGCCGAAGAGCATTCAGATACAATTAGAACATAATGACATATACAAGTTTGCATTACTCACGTCCTTGCCTGCAGTCAGAAGACCTGAGTCTATGCTTGGCTCTGCCACTGACTGCTCTGTGACCTTGGAGAAGTTATTTCACCTCTATGCCTTACTCCGTCTCCTGCCTTTTGTCTTTCTGGTTAATTTAGGGGGTAGATTTTCAAATGCACCAGTGTGAGGTAGGTGCCCAGCTCCGATCTTTAAAGCTCGTTTGGACAGGGGCTGTCTCTCAAAGTTGGGTTCTGATCTTGGTTCAAATAATTAATATGAGAGTTCTGATCTCCAGCCTGATTTCTAGACCTTTAAGGTTCATATATAAGCTTTGGATAAACTTCTGAAGGTAGGGATGTTTACCCTCATGGAATCTCTATCCCTTCTGAAATTTGCCCATTGCTATGCACCTTCCTACTCAGCTCAGCTTTACTGTTCCATTTCTAGCAGCAACCAGTTTTCTTCCAAATACAATTACAAGAAGTAAATCTACTTAGCAAGAGTTTTGTAAATTTCAACACACTTCCTGCCTGATGAAGAGAGCAAAATGGTTGGAGGGGAGAAAGGAGGAGGGGAAAGGAAAAAGAGGATCATGATGTTCATGCTCATGGCCAGGAACAAAAAAAAAAGAATGAGTGTGTTAGCACAAAAATGCTCGTTGGCAATATCTGAGATTCATTTGCAGCAATTGATCCATGAGCTTTAGTGAGAGGAGCATGTCTCAGAATCAGTTCTTTTTCTGTTAATCTTTACTAGATGGCAAAACCTTTAGCTCAGTTCACAGAATTGCACATGTCTTTTCAGATAAGGGCTAAGAGATTTCATCCACTCCTTTTAGGAGGAGAATTTTACAGGATCATAGAAATATAGGTCTGAAAGGGACCTTAGTAGGTCGTCTCGTCCATCCCTTTATGCTGAGGCACAGAGCAAAATAGATGCACTTAAATGATTTTGGAGCACAAGTCCTATTGTAGGTCAATGGGATGTATTCTCCTAACTCCCTTAGGTTCTTTTGAAAAATCTCTTCATTAAAAGGCAAATAATAATAGCCCTCACATTATTCTACAAAAGGAATAATGACACAATGGATTTAGACTAGAACTAGGAGCTAGTAATATTTGAGTTCAGAGCCTAGCTCTGCCTTTGATTTGTTATTGGAAAATCATGTAACTTCTCTGTATCTCAATTTTCCCATTGATAAAAGGGGATTAAAATTCTGAATCATCTATTCTAGGTTATTGGAAGATGGGCTTTAATTCTTCGAAGATACGCTCAGTATCATCAGTCAATATAAAATGTTTACCACATGAAATTTATTCATAGGTCAACCTTAACATGTTCAGATTTTTTTCATATTATTAGCTTGGTTTCTCTTTAATTGCATTTCTAAGATACAGGGCAAGATATTTAAAAATACCTAAATGACTCAGCAGCCCAAATTCCGTTGAAAGTCTTGCAATTTAGGCTCCTCAAGTCACATAGCTGCTTTAGAAAATTTTACCTACAGTTTTGCTGCATGTCTTCCTGGTAATGCCAAAAATACTCACATATAAATATTCATGAATTTATAGATATTACTATTTGTAACACAGTAGTGCGTAGAGGCCTGAACTGAAATCAAAGTCCAATTGTGCTAGGCATTGTACAAGTATATGTTTAAATACTGTTCCTGCATCTCACATGTTACTGTAAAATTAAAACTCTCCACAGGGCTTTACGTACTGTATAATGGGCTGCAGAAGACAACTGTTGCCAGCAGCATTAGAATGCAAGATTGTTCCAGTGGAATGGCATTTCAAAAACATGATGATTTTCTGCTGGAAGCAGTAGAGAGCAGAGTCAACTCAGTAGCTCTTGATTTATGAACTGTTTTGTTGCTCTCAGAATCCCATGATGTTTGTGGTTTCTTAAGGAACTATTGTTTGAACCAGTCAACAAGAAAAACAATTATAACATTAAGCATGTTTTTTTATTTGAAATCATATTGGCCTTTGATCAAATTTTGCCTCTTTTTCACACCTCACATCATGGAGTTTTTTCAAATAATAAAACTATTCTCAATTTTTGTTTGCTGTTCAAAGGCAACTTATTAAATGGTAGGTCAAGAGTCTGCAATGGACGACACTACAATGGATATTTAAAGCCACGAGTAAAGCAAATCATACGAATGTTTCCAAAGACTGTGTTCCAAGGAGTATTTTTGGAAACACTCATGTTGTGTTTTTTAATGAAGGCCACATTCTGAAGCTGCGATGCCATATGTCACACATTCATTCTTGAACCCCCCCCCCCGCCAAAAAAAGGGGGGAGGGGAAGAAAAGGAAAGTATGTTTGGCTTTTAAGTGTTTTTGGAATAGTGTCTAAGCATGCCTATCGTTGTTACTCAGATGTAAGAATTTTTGGCCTGTTATTTTACCTCATCCAGTATTGCTCTCTATGGGACAAATTCTCCAGTACTTTGAATCTTGTGTGGTCATTTACATCCATGCAAAATGACTACAGAGTTGTTGCAAAATACCCAGGCTGGTTGGGCAATGTTATTTTTTTTTCTTTCCATGAGGAAGTTTGACTTTTCACTGGAAAACCTAAAGCTAAAAATGTTCAACTAAAAACTTGAAAACCAGAGGAACGGGGGAGATAGAACATCATTTTTTGGTTGAAAAATCTATTTTTTTTGAGGAGAACAAGCACTTTAAACAAAGAATATTGTTAAGTTGAAAACTCAGTTTTCTGTCAAAAAAAGTTATGATTGAAAAATTTCAGCAAGCCCTACAGTCAACTCTGATTTGTCAGTGTTTCAAACCCACTAAGCATGGGTATAAATGAACATGAAATATGCAAGGCATTGGTTAGTCAGTACCTCAGTCTCTCTTTTATTACATGTTGCAATGTGACATGATTATAGGCCCCTATTCTCCTCTGACTTAAACCAGTTTTACACCAGTCAAACCCCACTAATGTCAATGGAGTTACCCCCGATTGACAACAACGTGAAAGGAGAATCTGGTCCACTGATGTCATGTTTATGATGTCATCTGCTTAACTCTAGGTAGAAAAGAGGTTTAGCCCTTTTAGCAAATATAACTAGCAGAACTTTGCAATACTGTAGAAGAAAAACTTTGGCAATCTTAGCTTAGTCCTTCTGGAGCTTAGTAGGCAATCAAGAGCTTAGAAGACTATGCATGTGTGAAATATTCTCTCATGTTGCTGTGATGCTGGGAATGATAATTCAGGTCTAAGGTTTTTTTTTCCGGTTACGCAGTTACAAATCCAAAGTACGTCTATTGACTTCAATTTGCAGCGGTGTCACTGAGAGCAGAAGTTGGCCCTCAGAAACAAATTTTGAAATGTTGGTGCTTACATTCATTTTCAATGGACTGTTTCAATTGACACTTAACACTTCAGTCAGGTACCAGCGTGTCTGCAAGCTCCCCTGAGTGCCTCAATCTGTAATGGGGCAACCAGATTTAGATTTCCAAGCTTGGCTACTGGGTCCATTGTTTCAAGAATATCTCTCTTCTAGTTCATTCATTTCAGCTCTTTGTTCAAAAGGTCCATCTGCAGGTGCTTGTCATTCCTATTAAGGCTTCGTGGTAATCCATCCTGACCAAATGCGACTTGTGAGAAACATTAGAAATATAATATATAAAATAGAAAAAACAAATGTTCTTTGCTGTCCATTTTAATTGGATACAAAATCTTTAAAAAGTTCAGAAAATTGCCAGCAAGTTTTATTTTATAAATACAGTCCCAAGTTAATGATGTTTTCTGAGATGAGAGGAATAATCAATACTCAATATTTGTAAAACTTAACAGGAGTTACTGAAACCATAGAGGTAATGTGCGTAGTGTAGGTGTCATGGAAAGTCCAGCATAGGAAATCAAAATTAAACTTTCTTCTCTTCTTTTTCTTTTGTAGACTTCAAATGAGGAGAGAGAACAATTAGCCATTGGAACCACGGACGTGTCCAGTGAGCTGAGGCCACTGAGTCAACACAAGACGGATCACTGAGAACCGTGATCACTAAAGGCTTGTAAAAATGCAAGAAAATAAGCTCTGCTACCAAAATTCTTCTCAAGAATGCACCACAGTGAGGGCAAAAAAAATGCAGAAGAGATTTCTCCACAAGGATGGCAGCTGCAATGTGCATTTCAAACACATCTTTGGAGAATGGGAGAGTTACGTGGCTGATATTTTCACCACATTAGTGGACATCAAATGGCGCCATATGTTTGTGATATTCTCTTTATCTTACATTCTTTCTTGGCTGTTCTTTGGCTTGGTCTTTTGGCTTATAGCAATCCAACATGGAGATTTAGTACATGATGAAGAAATAACCCCTTGTGTTGCTAAGGTGCATAGCTTCACGGGAGCATTCTTATTCTCACTTGAAACCCAGGCGACCATAGGTTTTGGCTTTCGTTGTGTCACTGAAGAGTGCTCTGTAGCGATCCTGATGGTGGTCCTACAGTCAGTATTAAGCTGTATTATTGACACATTCATTATTGGAGCTGCCTTGGCTAAAATGGCCACAGCTCGAAAGAGAGCTCAGACCATCCGCTTCAGCTACTGTGCCACCATAGGCCTAAGAGATGATAAACTTTGCCTCATGTGGCGCATTGGTGATTTCCGGCCAAACCACATGGTTGAAGGCACAGTACGAGCTCAGCTTCTGCGCTACATAGAAGATATGGAGGGGAGAATGACAATGGAATACAAGGACTTGAAGTTACTAAATGACCAGGTCATACTTGTTACACCTGTGACCATCGTACATGAAATTGACCATGACAGCCCTTTATATGATCTAGATCGAAAAGCTTTGGCAAAAGACAGTTTTGAAATCTTGGTTACATTTGTCTACACTGGAGATTCAACTGGAACTTCACACCAGTCGAGAAGTTCATATGTCCCTCGAGAAATCCTTTGGGGACACTGGTTCAACAATGTCTTGCAGATGAGGAAAAAATACTACAATGTGGATTGCCTACAGTTTGAGGAAACCACGGAGGTTTACGCTCCCTATTGCAGTCCAAAGCAACTGGATAGAAAGGAACATGAATGGAACAGAACTAAGAAAACATCGGACAGAGGAACAAGTACATCAACACTGGAGGTCAGAGATCCATCATTTAAGGCAGTTGCCCTCATCAGCAGTTCTGAAGATCCAGAAGATCTAATGAAAGCTGTCAACCAAGATTCTAGACAACTGCCTTATTAGAAAGATCCACTGACCTTAAATAGAATCTCAGTGAAGTCCAAGATCTAGCTGTTCACTGCAATTAAAATTACTGCCCCAACTGTTGCCTAAGCAGCCTGTAAAATATAAGCAGTGTTGAACTCCATACACACAAGTATTTACCTAATAAATCTAATTCTAAGTGTATACTCATCCAATCAGAGAATAAAACCAATATAATGTATCCTTTAGGTAGATTTTTCAAGAGTATTGCTGCCTTGCTTTTGTTATTTGTCCCCCTTTATCTGATCACTTTGGTATTCTGGATCCTATTCTGAACCCTTAATACAGATTTCCTTGTTAATCTGGTTTTCACAGGAATCCACCTGTAATCTCCTTCACATTATCTACAGTGCACATCTGTTACAATTAATACAGTTCCTTGCATGGAACACTTTTCCAACAAGAAAAGGTGTCTCTGAAAACTGATGATAATGGGCAATCACTCGTTACTGAGTGTGGTCATCTTCCATGGGAGTTATAAGTCCTCAGGTGGCTAATAAGGCCAATCCTTGAACCACAAGTTCCATTACAATGAGAGCAGATGTTTTCAGGCTCAGCAGGAGGCTGTTGACCATGACTGGAAGCTAGTCTCTCCATCCTCCTGTGCCTCTTGTCCTCTTCAGCTTGTCGATGAGCAAGTTCAAAATGCCGGGGACCATCACATAGGATTTCACTCCATTTTAAGCGATCCTAGGCAAGTGTCTCCCAAGTGTCAATATTACACTTTTTAAGGTGGTCCTTCAGCAAGTCATAATAATGCTTCCATTGTCCACCCACGTTATGGTGCCCCTCTTTCAGATGAGAGAACAGGACCTGTTTTGGGAGGTGATGGTCTGGCATCCTGACAACATAACCAGTCCAGAGAAACTACTGATGGATGATCATTGCCTCAATACTGGTGGCCTTTGCCTCTTCCAGAACACTAATATTGGTGTACCTGTCTTCCCATTTGATCTTCAGAATCTTATGAAGGCAGTGTTCATGGACTTTCAAGTGGTATCTATAGGTTGTCCAAGTTTCAGTGCCATACAATAGTGTTGGGTGACTAACAGCTTGATAAACAAGAAGCTTGGTGAACTATTGAGCTATGCACTTTGCAAATGCATTAAAACCATTTGGGGATTTTTCATTCTCTATCACCAATCGCCGGTCTGGAAACAACCTGCGTGAGTAGATTTACTCATGTAACAAAGCAACATGTGTGAGTAAGCGTTTGTGGAAGAGGGTTTTATAAATAGAGATTCATTGTATACAAGTTCACAATAAGCAGGTTGCCCTTTTCTGGAAACGCCTACTGCTAGTCAAATCCAGAGAATAGTCATATGCTTCCTGCTGTAGATACAGATATAGATGTGGGTGTCTGTACAAGAATATATATTTTGGGGCATAAGCCAACTGATGTGGGTTAGGAAGAAACTTCTTCTGTGGGCAGGTTAATTCATAACAGTCCACTACAGGAATTCTTATAGATATATCTGAAGCATCTGAGGCTAGTCATTTTTGGAGACAGGACTATAGATCAGGGTTTCTCAAACTAGGGGTCCTGACCCAACGGAATTCGCAAGGCTATTATAGAGGGGTCGCAAGATCACAAAAAATATTGCTGGGGGGAGTGGGAGAGGGATAATGTAGCTGCCACCCTGAATCATGCCACCCATATTTCTGTGCTGCTGCTGGCAATAGCTCTGCCTTCAGAGCTTGGCACCTGGCCACCAGCCGCCACTCTCCAGCCACCCAGCTCTGACGGCAATGCCTCCACCACAAAAGTAGTGGCAATACCAGGGTATGAGTCCCTATGAGTATGTACAGTAATTTGCTATCAGTTTGGGCAGGGGGCTGAAATATTTTGAAAGAGGGGCCTAGAAAAAAAAGTTTGAGAACCACTGAATGAATTACTGGTCTGATCCAGTCTGGCAATTCCTACGTTCCTGCATTTGCTGTTTATATTACATTTGTCAGATTATATAAAATGTTGTACAATTAAGCCTGGGAACGCATGCATTGGCTTTTCATTAATGAAGACACAGGAATAAAGAAATGCATTAAGGGAGAGTGTATGTTACTGCCACATATACCCCATGGTAGCATATTGTAACCCACATCCTCTCTGGGTCAGAGCGTTTGCAGCTTCCATGTCTCGTGCACTGAAGATGTCAAGGAAAGATTTTCAGGGCGCAAGGTGGGATGGCTACAGGATGAGAATTTAAAAACAAAAGTGAAGCCCTCAACATTAGAAATACATTCAAGGGAAGCCTTTTATCAAGAAGTCAGCTCATTTCACAGAACAACCCATCCACAACCCTATGCTATAGGTGACTTCCACTAGGTATCCCTCTCATCCAAGGTTAACAGCTTTCTTGGCTGTTGAGGGCCCTTTGATAGTGGAACTCATGTGGTTCCACTGTGTAAGCTAGGGGACTAGCTAATGGTGTGAATGGGATACAGAATCGCTGTCCAGCATGGTTCACACAAACTTCCTGTATGATGTCATGCAGTGGGCGGGGCATGGCTGGCTCCTGTTTGAATCTTCCATCCTTCCTCCCACAACTGGACTTTGCAAACTCCTGCAGCGGCTGCTTCAGTCTGAATAGCACCACAGCCTTGTGGTGGGTGAGAAGGAGGGCTTTTCGCCTCCCACCGTCTCTGGGTATCATCCCTGCACCAGCCTGGGAACTTGATGGAGAATTTGCCCCTGAAAAGCATGCAGCTTTTCCTCACTCACCGCTATGCAAAAAAATATGCACATCAGCAGCAGAAAAATGGGCAGAGGGTTTGCATCAAAACCTGTTGAAGTTAATGCGAATCTTTTCACCTAGTGATCACGGGCCCACAAAGGGCAAGGCTGTGCCTTTCAGATATGGCCCGGCGTTGAGGGCAGGTGGAATTATTTGCTTAATGGGAGCTGCCCGAGGCAATATGCCCGACTTCTGCAGAGTTCTGGAGAAAGGATTGGGGTGGTGGGGAATGTAGCAAGCTTGCAGCACATGCTCCTTGTGCAGAGGCAGATCGGAAGGTTAGGGCAGAAGAGCAAAAGATTGTACATAGCTCATTCCTTTGCTGCCCGCCCTGGAGAGACTGGCTGCAATAGCAGAGAGCACACTGTGCTCTGAACTGAACAACCAGTTTACCTCTTCCTTTTATCCGGGTTGTTTTATTTCTTTTATTTCAGCAGAACATGCCTGATAATGTGAATTGTTGACTATAAAGTAAAAATCTCTTTGCAGTGGCCCCACATATCATTAGTACAGGCTGCATCTCAGTTATTTTCTCCGCAAGCTCAGAACTATTGTTCTGAAGTCAAGGTTAGTTTATGATACAGGGAATATAATAAGACCTTATTATTTAAAAAAAACAACAACATTTTTCCAGATCCGCCCCCACCATTCATTCAGGCAGTTGGCATTTCCTTCCCTACTATCATATATCATTTAGCGCATGTTTTCTGTGAAGTCAGTTTTCAGATGGGGGAACATAACGTATAATCCCTTTGTTTACTCCTCTTTTCTAACACTGCGCAGGAGGTCTGACTTTGGCTCTCTACCTAACATGAAGCATTAAGCTGCACAGTCATTTCAGCAAATCACAGGTGCAGTACTGTGCATTGGAGGCATATTTGTAGGAACAAAACGTGGCTGTAAATACTTTACAGACATTTTTAAAAAGTTTTGGCTGTTTTTAGTCTGGGAGAATGCAAATAGAAGGAGGTTGGCAGCAGGGTGACAATTTTAGGAAGCCCAGTTAGGCTACGGCCTGGTCTACACCACGTGTTTAAACCAATTTTAGCAGCATTAAACCGATTTAACCCTGCACCCGTCCACACAATGAGGCCCTTTATATCGATATAAAGGGCTCTTTAAACTGGTTTCTGTACTCCTCCCCGACGAGAGGAGTAGCGCTGAAATCGGTATTGCCATGCCGGATTAGGGTTAGTGTGGCCGCAAATCGACAGTATTGGCCTCCAGGCAGTATCCCACAGTGCACCATTGTGACCACTCTGGAAAGCAATCTGACCGTCGGATCACTGGCCAGGTAGACAGGGATAAAGCCCTGCGAACTTTTGAATTTCATTTTCTTGTCTTTCCAGCGTTTAGCTCTGATCAGCAGCGGTAGCGCGATGCGAGTCCCAAGATCCAAAAAAGAGCTTCCTTCATGGGGACCATACGGAGTTACTGGATCTGCATCGCTGTATGGGGAGACATAAATCGTGTTCTATCCACAGGCTCTGTTTACAGACGATTGAAATTGACAAAGCAATTGAAAAGCATCTTCCAGGCTAATGATAGACAGAGGCCACGCACAGTCGCTGTGTGAACAAGTCATAACGGAAAGCCAAGATCAATGGCGCTCATGGAGGGAGCGGAGGATGGTACTGAGGGACTACCAGCTATCCCACAATCCTGCAGTTCTCCTAAACACATTTGTATTCTTGGTGAGCTCCCAATGCTGTAGGTTCTGGTCAAACACATGTGTCGTGGGGTGGTTCAAGGGTATATCTTCGGTCATATTTACCCCCCAGTCCGCCCCGTGAAAGAAAGGGAAAAATCGGTTTTCTTGACTTTTTTTATAATGCTCACCGTTTATGTCTATGGGCATGCTTGCTGGTAGACGTGGTGCTGTCGGGCACTGAACAGCTCTCCTGTCGCCCTCCCCTCCCTGGTGGCAGACGATACTGCGTACAAATGACCGATAGCCATCCTCCATCACTACCTGTGACTGCTACCTGAGCTGTGTGTCATATGGTCGAGGTCGGCCATTGGAGGCTCTCTGGGTAAAAAATAGGAGATTACTTCCCCTGGTCATATCCCAGGCAGGTGGGTACAGAATCAACTGGCTACCGTTCTTCATCATAGCAAACATGCGGGGCTGAGGCTCCGATCAGCCGCCCCCCCTTTCATGTCTAAAGAAAAGATTCTTCACTGCCGGGGGGGGGGGACTTAATTTTTCCCATTTAGGCGCCAGGGCGGGCGGGCTGGGCTCCCTCTCCCCTACACCCATTTAATGTCCTACCTGGACTATCCTCCCCTTCATTTTATCTCACTAAAAAAGCCAGTGTTTCTATTCCTGCATTCTTTATTACTTCTACACAAATGGGGGACACAGCAATGGAGTAGCCCAGGACGGTTCGGGGAGGAGGGAAGCATAGGTGGGATTGTTGCAGGGCACCCCTAGAATGCATGTATGCTCTCATTTCTGCGGATCTGACATGGAGCGGCCGGTGCTGTCTGGTTCTCTGATACACTGGTTCTCTAGTACACTTGCCCATATTTCTAGGTAGGACTGACTCTATTTTAGATAAAATATAAAGGAAGGAATGACCTGGGGAGTCATTCTCCATTTTTGCTCTTTGCACCCGCGCCAACCTCAGCGAAGGCCAGCCAGGAGCACCATGACAGCAGCAGACGGTACAGAATGACTGATAACCGTCACATCTCATCACCATTTACTATGCACGGGCAAGATGGTACAATAGGGATGGTAACTGTCTCTGCTACTTGCAAAGGCAAATGAATTGCTGCTGTGTAGCACTGCAGTACTTTCTCTGTCAGCAGCATCCAGTACACATCAGGTGACAGTGACAAAAGGCAAACAGGCTCCATGGTTGCCATGCTATGGCCTCTGCCAGGGCAATCCAGGGAAAAGGCACGAAATGATTGTCTGCCGTTGCTTTCATGGATGGAGAAGAATGAGTGACGACATTTACCCAGAATCACCTGCAACACTCTTTTTGACACATCATGCATTGTGCTCTCAACTCAGAATTCCAATGGGCTGGAGAGGAGAGCTGCGGGAACTATGGGATAGCTACCCACAATGCACACTCTAGAAATCGACGCTAGCCTCTGTTACTTATGGACGGCACGACTAGCGAATTATTGTGCTTTGTGTGGCCGCATGCACTCGACTTTATACAATCTGTTTTACAAAACCGGTTTATGTAAAATCGGAACAATCCTGTAGTGCCGACGTACCCTCTGTTTTAGCAACTCTCTCATTTTCAAACCATCAAGAAAGCAAGTGAAATAACATGTGGGGCAGGAGTCGGCAACCTTTCAGAAGTGCTGTGCCGAGTCTTCATTTATTCACTCTGATTTAAGGTTTTGCATGCCAGTAATACATTTTAATGTTTTTAGATGGTCTCTTTCTATACGTCTATAATATATAAATAAACCATTGTATGTAAAGTAAATAAGTTTTTTTAAATGTTTAAGAAAATTCATTTAAAATTAAATTAAAATGCAGAGCCCTCTGGACCGGTGGCCAGGACTCAGGCAGTGTGAGTGCCACTGAAAATCAGCTCACGTGCCACCTTTGGCATGCGTCTTAGGTTGCCTACCCCAATGTAAGGTAAGAACAAATCTGGCGACTAAAGGAGCAAAGCAATCATTGTATAGAGATTAGGGCCAAGAGAGAACATTTGGATCTGGATTTTGTTCAACTCTGCTCATTCTCTGCCCCCGTCCCCTTCAAAAATTGGTCCAGAATCTGGTTCCAACAAGTTGAAGCCTGCTTCGAAGGTCAAATCCTAGTTCTACTGGAGGTGAATGGAAGTGAATCAAAGAAGCAGCATGCAGAGTTGGTACTAAATTGAAAAATTCAGATCTGGACTTTGTCCACTGCCAAATTCAGAACTGATTTCTGATTCTTGCATCTCTCTAGGACTGTTCATCTTTTTTTGCAAATGTGATATTTATGTTGCCCCCCATGCTCAATTCACGCACAACGTTTGCAATGAAGCCCCAAAGCACCTCAAAACTCATTCAGGTTCCATTTCAAACTCCAATCTCACTCTCAGCTTGTCAAAAGGCTCCCAAGCCTTCAGGCCGCAAGTGGGCCCGGAATGGAATCCAACTAGGACAGCTGAGATTCTGACGTAAAGGCAGTTGAGCGTTATGGCTTTCAGGTGAAAATCAGTCCCTTCACTTTCCTTCACAAAGGAAAACCCCTGTAGACTGGAACAGAACCAACGCCTTGCACCAACCTATATGAAGGAATACAACTGAGTTTCATAGAGCTCTAGCTGGACTTCATACAACTGCTGAAAATTAGGTAGGTTGTTATTGGCTGGTAGACATGCAGGGCTGAAAGACCTCGGTTTCCATTTACAGACAAGGGGGGTAACAAATCAAATCCCTTGAGTTTGCCCTTTGGTACTGGCACACTGTGAAGATGAAGAGTTTGACACACACAAAAATAATCTGACATTAGCTCAGCCATAGCCCCTGAGATATATTTTTGGTCATCTGTGCGCCACCTTGTGGCCATAACAGGATACAAGCCCGAGCAGTTATTAAGCACGCCCGCTCTGCTTCGCTTCATGGCTGATGCCGAGGTCTAATGAAACATTTCTGGAAAGCACCTACTAGCAGAAAAGGGCTATAGACTAAAAATAATTCCTAAAGCTCAGCCCAGAGAATCCATCCCTTCTCTTTCCATTCATCTTAGCTATTTCCCACCTGCCCATCTCTACAAAATCTGAGCACCACTGTAGCAGCTGTTTGCCAAAAACATTTAGGATACATGGAATGCTCCAAATTTTCAAAGCACTGTACAGGCATCAACCAATGTATTGTCCGGATATGCTGATACACTACATTAAAAAGTGTTGTTATAACACATCACAGATGGGGAAGCTATGACAGAGCAATTATATGGCATTGCCCAAATACAGAATTAGAACTCAAGATTTCCTAAATCTGACCCTTATGCTCTACCCATTAGACATCGCCACCTCATTGCAATAAATCAAAACTCAGTGAATAAATAACGTTGCTATAAATACTGATTCTACACATGTTCAGTCCCTCTGATTTATACTGTATCATTTCTCTTATATATAGAAGCAGAACTGGAGGGTTGCTTGATTTGCCACTGTAGGTTTATATAACCAGCCAAAAACTGGCTCCATTCCACCGGGGACCTTTCCAATAGAACAACAATCTATTTATGGTCAAAGATATTTACTTCAACGGGTATCAGTGACAATAATTAAATGCTGCCAATCTGTTTGGCTCTGCACGTGTGAGCCCAAGGCCTATAAAGATAATTTATTAAATACAACTACAAAATATCACTATATGTCTATAATTGTAAATAATACAGAAGAACCAGCAGACTACAATGGAAATGCCCTAATAATCACATCACACTCAACGCTCCCTTCACTGTGCTTAGCCGAACACAAATTTTTCGAACAAGAGCCTTTGTGCTTTCTTCCATGCTGCATGGGAGGAGCTCCCTGTAAACATCTGCAATGCAACCCCTTTGTCTTCCTTCATGTCCTTCCTTAAAACTCTCCTGTACCACTGTGCCCACAGAAAACTTGACAATGGTCAGGCACCTGGAGTCACTGTTTTACACGCTGAGCTGTATTGTCTCGTCGTTTCCCTGTGTACCTTCTGTCTGTTGTCTCATTTTATATTTTGATTGTAAGCTCCTTGGGGCAGGGACCATCTTTTTGTTATGCATTTGTACAGCATCTAACACAATGGGAGCTTTGGGTCTATGACTGATATCTCCAGGGGCAACTACAATACAAAAATGAACAACAGCACAAAGACAGGCAGGCCAAAGTTGCAGTAAGGTCGCCAACCTACACTGATCATGTCAGATCTGACCAGAACCCATTCCCAGCATTGCTATGTATATAGGCAGCCTGTTCGGGGCATGCTATAGCAGTGGTTCTCAACCTTTCCAGACTCTTCCAACCCTTTCACGAGTTTGAACCCCGATTCCCACTGCCCAGGGCTTAAGCATATAACCTAGCTCTGGGGGCCCTTGTAGCATGGGGCCTTCGGCAATTGCCTGCTTGCCACCCTTTCATGGTCGCCTGGTACTTGCAACCCCTCTAAACCTCTCCTGCAACCTCCCTCGGAGTTGCAACACCCAGGTTGATAAAAATGGATCTAGATGAGTTGATGTACCCCCAGGAAGACCTCTGGGTACTTTGTACCTCCCTGGTAGAGAACCACTGTGCTTTAGGATTTTAAGTTTTGTAAGAAATGTGGTTAGTTTTAATGGGTGTAAAAGCTTCCACAGCCTAGGATGGGCACCAACACCAGAAAATGCAAATGCATGGATCAGCCCTTGCTCAGGGTAGAAAGCTGGAAAAGACTCTTATCAATATACCTTAGGGGAAAACTTCCTGCTCAGCCCAAATTTAGAGCTAGATTCTGCTATCCTTATTCATTCTGAGTAAAAGTTGCCCCACTGATTTAAATGGGACTGCTTCCAGAGTAAAGCACAGCATGGTATGTTGAGCCTCACTAACACTAAGGACAGCAGCATCTACACTCAAAGGGCCCAGCAAGCACTTTCTCCTCCCTCTCTCTCCTTCTTCTTCTTCTGAGGGAAGTCATAAGAAAGCCACTGGCACTGAAGGGAATAGTCTTCCATTAGGAGGGCCAGTGCAAGAGATGCACCAGGATCACTTTCAAACCTGCATCATATGTGCCATTTCAGGATGCAGGTACAATGCTGACAGAGATGCAATCATCTCAGAGTGGAAGGGGAGCGTGTGTGAGTGAGTGGGAGAGAGACACAGAGAGAAATACATAGCCCCTCTGCCCTATTTAAGTTGGCTTTATTAAAATGGAACAGAGAGGGCTAAATCAACCTCAAGTTTCACTCCAATGAAAGATGTGCTGTTTCACCAGCAGTGAATTTGGTCCAGTGTAATTACTGCACTGCTAATTTTACCAGAGCTGATGAGAGCAGGGGAACAGCATGGCCATATAAACGGAAGAGTCACACACAGCTGATCTGTAATTATGGATCCCTTTTTTAAGCACAGGAAGAACAGAAAAACAGTTCTGTTGACCTGGCTGCATCTATCATGCGGTTACCTCGGTGTAACTATGACACTCAGCGGTGAGAGTTTTTCACATGCGTGAGCGATGTGGGTCGATCTAATTTTTAAGTGTAGACCAGGCCTGAGTTCCTCTTTGTGCTGTGTTTCCTGCTTCTTTTTCAACTACCCTCACCCCCAGTGAACCAATACCCAGTAAAGCCCTCTACCCACATACTTCTAATTTCTGCCTGGGCTCACATACTCACTTGTCCTAGGTGGTCCTGCTATAAAGGAGCCTGTTTCTCACAGCCATCCTAATGATGCTTTACCCAGCCCATAGCATGGATGTGACTAATGCGTCAGATTTGATTCATTCTCTGTCTCTCATCCTTTCTCCTTTGTCTATGGCTGGGGCCACTATCAGGTGTTCTACAGCAGCGGCTCTCAACCTTTCCAGAGTGTCCCCCTTTCAGGAGTCTGATTTGTCTTGCGGACTCCCAAGTTTCACTTCACTTAAAAACCACTTACTTATAAAATCAGACATAAAAATACAGCAGTGTCACAGCCACTGTTCCTGAAAAATTGCTGACTTTCTTCTTTGTACCATATAATTATAAAATAAATCCATTGGAATATAAATATTGTACTTACATTTCAGTGTATAGTATACAGAGCAGTATAAACAAGTCATTATCTGCATGAAATTTTCATTTGTACTGACTTCGTCAGTGCTTTTTATGTTGTAAAACTGGGCAAATATCTAGATGAGTTGATGCACCTCCTGGAAGACCTCTGCAAACCCCCAGGGGTCTGTGTACCCCTGGTTGAGAACCCCTGTCCTACAATATTTGTTAAATCTGAATAGCATGCATTTCAGAGTTCTGCATATTCACTCTTCCAGGCCCCAATACAGGGAAACCCTTAAGCATGTGCATAAGTCCATCCCAATTCAGGACAGTGCTTAATAAGGACGGTTTCCTGAAACAAGGCCCCAGTAAAGGAGCAGAAAGTTGGAATATGACCCTTTTTTTTCAAATTAACACAGCTCTTGAATACTTGCAAAGATCTTCACTCATGAATGAATTACAGACTGAGAATTATTTGCAGAAGTTTTTCATGGAATTATTGTGAATGAAAAGTAACTGGGGGAAATCACGACCTGTTCACATCTACTTCAGAAGCAGCAAAAGAGAGGAAATTTCCCCACTAAGATTCTTCTTTCTGAAGCACTCACTCACAGCTGGAAAGCACAAACACCAGCTCTCTGCAAATGAGACATGCCACTTTTAGGAGTGTGTTCTATGCAGGACCTATGCAGAAAGCAGTGCACTGAGTTGCATCATGCTGCCACAACCAGCTGTGGGGTAGAAGGAATGTAATTTTCTGAGAATTTCTTTGTTGATTTGTGTGTGTGTGCGTGCATGCGCACACTTGATAAGAAAGTGGCATAATCTTTTTCTCTCTGACCTTCCCAACGATGTTTGCTTAATAGGATTTGGATATTGGCTCAAATAATATTAGCGGATTAAAACCAACTTTTTAAAGTATTAGGGAGCTTATAAAATAAAGGCTGGATTGCACCTGCTTGGAACAGCCAAAGTACAGTGCAGTGGCCCCAGGAAAGGCATTCCCTTTGCTAAGGAGAGAAAGCCTGTTATTCTAGCTTTTCATGAGGTACAATCTTAGGGGAGTAGGGTCAGAGCAAATCTGAGTACCAGGGCTGCGGCTCTGCTTGAGTCTACAGGAAGCATAAGGGTGTGTTCCCATGCTGTGCCCACATAAACAGCAAGCAGGATCTGCCCCTAGACCCTAAATGGCCCCAGAAAGGAAGCTAATCAACACAGAAATATGAGAGTGGAGGAAAGGAAAATCTGACATATTATTTATTGACGATCGTTGTGTCTCCATCCCATATATTTTGCTAACTGCAGAGTTGGTTCACTGAGTGGGTGAACTGCTCTGGATAATCAGTCAGAAATGGTGTCAAGAAATTCACTGATCTACTTTGATCCATTGGTTTGGTTTCAATTTTGAGGGAAATTAAAGAAGGGGGCTCATTTATTTCATCCACTTGGCCCCTCCCCACTGCTCAGGAGCTTAGTTTGATTTGACTGTACAGCATATAAAAAATCAGCCGTGGTAAAGCAATTTGGGTTTCTTGTTCACTGGTCTTGTCCCGTGCCCATCTCAATATGGCCTATTTGAACATACACTCCTTTAAATCCTGTGAAATAAACACAGCTACTGACCTGTTATTTGGCTTAGAAAACTGCCAAATAATTTTGGATTTTGATCCTTATCCAGTGCTTAATTTGTAATGAAAGAGGTGCCGGGGCTCAAGCAATTCCCCCCCCTCCCTTTCATAATTGATGCAGCAAGCCCAGAGGTGCTGGGGCTAAGAACTGTCAAGCCTAGAGGTGCTGAGGCTCTGCCCTGGCACAAATTAAGCACTGTCCTGATCACGTCACTGAAGTCAGTAGGGAATTTTGCCTTTGATGCTAAAAGGTGCAGAGTCCATGAAGCTGTAGATTATTTTCTGCAATATCAAGAGCAGCAAACGACTTTCATAAACTTGAAACAAACTGGAAAAGTAGCATGCTTTGCATTGATACAAAAATAATGAATTTTTAACTCAGGCACCATGTCTGTCCTCCTTTATGGAGCAGAGTCGTGGAAATCGACATCAGAAATTGATAAGAACATCAACTCATTCCAAAATAAATCTTCAGAGTCCACTGGCAAGAGTTTCTTGCAACATGAAAAATTCTAAGTAGAGCAAATCAAGTGAAAGCATTAAACATCGTAAGAAGATGGTGATGGACATATTTAGGATACGCTTCAAGGAAGCCACTAACATGACTTTCACCTCAAGTAATAATATGGACACCACCTGGGAAGAGACATTGATGGTGACCTATAGAAACATTACACAGAACAATAGAGAAAGAAGCTCAATCCATCAACATGGCAGTCAGATGCCTGAAAAGATCCACACAAGACCAAAATAAATGGTGGAAACTGGTGTATGCCCTATGCACCTGAGGGTGTGAGATTATAAAAAAAGAAATTCCTTTATAGGTACAAGGCAAGATTCAGAAACATAATGACTTTTATTCATAGTAGGCTGCTTTGCTTTCTAGGAAAGAAACAACACACTACTGGATATTTTAATTTGCTTTATGACCATCACCTACAATTTCTTAGTATAGTATTATTCTGGAACAGATTGGATATAAGGCACTGAGGAAGATTTGACCTAATTTATTCAGGATGCAACTGTGGGTAACCCACCTCTTATTCTGTTTAAAGCATTGGGTTTTCCAGTACAGTTCTGACAGGCATCAATATCATTCTGCAGAGGACTGGGTGACTTAAAAATCAGGGATCACGAGTAAGGATGGTCGGTTATTTTCTAAAATTTCAGGTGGGATTTGGTATATGGGGGAATTGTTGGTTTTTTTCCCCCCACAGAACAATGTTACTCAGTCACCATTCTACATTATGCTAGATGTGTTAAGCTGTAAGCACTACAGTAGATATAAGTACAGATAAAAAAAGATTGCCTATAAGCAGAACTGCAACGTCCTATGGGATTTTGAATGTGCTTCTTTTCACTTCTGGACTCACAATGGTCCTGGTCCTACTGAAATCAGTGAGTGTTTTGCCATTAACTTCAGTGAAACCTGGATTTCACATCATCTTTCTGTTGAGGACTGCCAAACGTCACAGGCAAGTGATCCCAAGATGAGGCATCTAAATGAAGCTGAGAAGAATGCAGTACGAATGGTACAAGGATGCAAAAGGCCCAGTAAATTTGCTTTAAACTTGAGCATGCTAGGTATATTTCACATACATGGGAAATATATCTAGCATGCCTTAAACTAGAGCATGCTAGATAGTTCCCACTCAGTTTGCTCTTAATTCTCACCCCAGCCACCCCCTTTCCCATTTGAACTTAGGTTGCCTGCCTGTCCACAATAACACACACACACACACACACACACAATGACAGAGAGCAGGGCGAGTACAGGTGCTTCAGATCTTTTCTATCAGGAACAATGTTAGAGCCTTTGGCAAGTAATATAGTTCAGGGAGAGAAACCTCTTCCCACACTTAAAGACTAGACAATTGTTTATAAAGGTCAACCACTTCTCTGCTTAATCAAGATGAGACAGTTTACTGCACAGTTGCTGAAGTTCTCAATCCAGACAAAAATGCAGGAATCTAATCACTGTTTCTCAAGTCAAATACGTTCCACATCCCAGTTCAACAGCTCACTGAGCCACCACAGTCCCGTTTTGATGTAACTAGCTAGCAGGATCCCTCAGTAAACAGGTCACTAGCAGGCACATGAATTTCTATTCACTTGATGACCCTTCTGTCAGTGTTCAACATTTATATGAGAAAAAGCCTGCAAACACGGAAAATGCAAATATGTCTCTTACCCTGTCCTGTTTGACGCAGCATGAACCTGTCGTTATTTTATGAAAACTATTAAGCCAGTATGACTAACAACTGAGGTCCTATGGAAAAGAATGAAAGTGGGTCATGTGTAAATTGATGGCTCTTAACCCTTTTCCTTCTAGGAATTTTCAAGTTGTCCTATATCACCTCCATGGGTATGTTCTCACTACTCTGGCACATTATATTAACCATTAACTCCCTTTCTCTTGATATATACATATATATAATTAACTGCCTTTCAGTCATACAGAAAAGTATTATTTTTATTAACTATTAACATTCAAGGCCGGGTTTTTTACATATACTAAAGTCCCTTCACATTTCCAGAGCAGTAACCTTAGTATAAATGAGAATAGGGATCCTTTGTATAATCAGTAGAGACACCTCTTTATACAGGGACCTCAAATCTGTAAATTCCATCACTGTGTCTATTCTATCCTTTGCAGCAAGAGTGCAAGTTTTAGTGTAAAGAGGATTCCGGGAGTTTATCTCCATATCACTCAGCCATGCTCACAGTAGTGTTGGACAACATAGTGGTAAAAAATAAAAATAAAATGAAAAACACCTGGATCCTATCTGTACAACAACCTTCACCATTGCTACTATTGGAACTGAGACTATGGTGAATTAAAGGGTCCTACATTGTAACTGACGACTCAACCCAGTTAGGGAGCTCAGTTCTGCATTTGGGAACTCAAATCAGAACCCAGGGATCTATAACAGATATTTAAGAGTATATCCTTCAAAACTGGATCAAAAAAATTAGCCAATCCTGTCATGACACAGGGGGATAAACTAGATGATCCAAGAGGTCCACTTAAGTTCCAACCCAAATGATGATCCATGATTCTAAAGTCTGAAGGTTGTCAAGACAGCATTAAGGTAGAATCACTACAGAGTGTAATGAACCGGTGCAGGCATGGTCACTTATTCCCAGGGATGATGCAGTCTGTAGTACTGTAAAAATGCAAGCTGCACACTGAACAACACAACTTCTGTGGGCTTGAGCCTGTGAAGTGGTGAGCATCTGCTGAGAGTTGAGGGTGCTCCATGCTTATTTCTTACAAGTTCAGGGCCTAAAATGTTAGGTGCACAAGGCATGCAAGAGAATGATCCCAATTAGGTAGATGTACATATTCAATATGTTGTAGAAAGGAAGTTTCTCTTTGTATTAAGCACTGTCTGTGTCGTTGAGGGTATCTCTTGCCTTCACTGTTGGATTGTTAGTTTTGACTCATCATGTCACCCTTTCTTCGCCTTGCTTGTTGCATTCACCGTCTGTTGTGCCCAGGTTTGGTGCGCAGGGAGCAGAAAATGCATTCATTTTTAAAACTATGAAACAAAGATGGTGCTTGGTGGGATTTTTCCATCCAATGTTATGTAATATGACACTCCGCAGTCTTCAGCAATCTTTGCAGCCCTACAAATCAGAATAGTGAATAGGAAAGACAGAGAACACTCCCTAGTGTCAGAAATGTAAAACTACTGCATTTCCTGTGTCATATTTCTTCCCCCTCTTATGAACAATCAGGTTTTAAACTCATTATCACTGTGTCACTGGCTGTACAGGTGCACGTCCTACCTGTTTGCAAAATATGTCACATATTTGTTCACTCTTTTAGGTCCTTCCTCAAAACTCAATATGTTTAATTGCCTCTATTTACAGAATGCATCATTGATTTATATATTGCGCCTTCTATTGCAAATATGGCTTATTTTTCTTACAGAACTGAGGCATCAGACCTGTTAACATATAAGAACATCTCAACCTCAAGATTTTATTGTGAATGAGATAAACACCTTTATCTGATGGATTTTTTTCTAGCTGACCTAACAGCTAGAGGAGAAAGGCTAACTTATATCAGTTTATATATTGAGTTTTGCTTGCATCTCCATTTCCATGCCTGCAAAGCATTACTTCTGGTCTTGCATGAACCCAGCGAACCGATTGTACCAAGTGGATAAAAGACCAGGATTCCATTGTAAATGTAATGTTAGAGTCAAGATATTTTCAGCTGGAAATAAAAAAAAATGGGAATTAAAATGTATTTTGGCCAATTCAAGATAACGGAGATGCTGTAGAATTAGGGCCTTCCACCACTCAGACACAGAAAGCAATTTATTCATATCTCCAATGCAATGTGTTTCTGGATCCCATCCTTCCCCAGGGAGAAGGAATGGGTAGGGAGGAGCATTGGAGGGAGGAAGGTGAGAGCAGGGCTGGGGAACGGCTTACTTGCATAGGGACGAAGAGTACCCTTTCTTTATGCCAGTGTGGTTTCATGCATATGACTGAAATTTTATCTCTATAAGGAGTGAGATCTTTGTGCTCGCTGCTCCTTTCTCAGTGCATGCACAAACTCAGATGCACTTGTCATGTGACTGATGATGGTGTGTTAGGCCTTGGCTCCCCACTGCCTCCTCTGGAATTTGGTAGAACTGCTCCTGCAGATAGGGCCTTTGGGAGATTCCCCATTGCAAGGGAGAAAGCAGTTCTCAGATGCTATGCTGAAGAAAGAAAGAAAGAAAGAAAGAAAATTTTCTTTTTTGAGGGCAGATAATATGCAGAAAAAACTGACTATTCTCCCCACTCAACCTATTCCATTGTCTCCCACTGTGCAGTCCCTGGGGTCCAGACCCCATAAGGGCTAGGAAAGGGGAAAAGCAAACTAGGAGATATTTATAGTGGCAACTATTTATAGCTTATATTTATAAAACATACTTTAAAAGCAAAATTAACTCCTGGAACAGAAAAAAGGACATTAAGTACAATGGAGATAGTGCGCAGATGTGTGCTGTGGACAACCAATGCGAGAGAGAAAGAGATAACACTATATCAGAGAACCATTCACGACTAGGAAGGAAGCAAGCCTTGCTTGCTCTCAAGGGTTAATTTTTCAACTGCATCTAACCCTCTTCGTCCCACCTTTCGAGAAGAGATTTGCAACAGGAAAGGGTTTTTTAGAAACGTTTCATGTAACTTCAACTTCCCGGTACGTAGGTTGTTTAGGAAGCATTTGTCTTTCTGCCACTCACACGGGCCAGAGATGAATTTCTTAAAAATAGCAGAATCAAACTACCTGTTTGAAATTGATGTATCATTGTTAGGAAGGGTTTTCTGAGCATAGTGGCCACTACCTTAAGAGCACTGCAAAAAATCTAGTAGCAGTAGAACGTTATTTTCTGCTTTTCTCTAATACTTTGTTCAATATATAACACTACATAGCCTGATCCTGCAAAGCTTTGCTTCCCGTGAGTAATTCTTATTCATGCCAGTCATCCCAGAGTTCATTGGGTCTGTCTGCATAAGTGAGGAGTCTTTATGTAAGAGTTTGCAGGGTCAAACTTATTCTGTAATGTATTGGGTACATTGTGCAATGCATTGTAGAACTAACAGTATGGCCTTCTAAACAATGTTCCACCAGTGTTTCATTCAGTTGCAGCTAATTACGCCCACTTGAAATATATTGTCATCAACACAGATCATCACTTTACCATTCCCAGTTTGCAGGTTTATCTATTTTGACTGTTATGCTTATTTTCATAATAAAAATAAACGGGGACTTTGGAGAACTAATAAGGCTCCCTCCCCCCAAATGCTAATATAGGTGCAGAAGCTTGGTAGTATTTTTCTCTAATCACTGATAATCAATTATTTCAAATTCATAATAAATGACTAAAATCTATTATTCTTACTAGAGAATTTGATTTGTACTAGATTTACCATGCAATGGAAATGTGTATCTAATTAATGGAGCATCCACTTCTTATTTTCTTATTAAAGAAGTATCAGAAAGTGATCCAAGTGATTCATAAGATATATATCTGCATGACATTTACACATATTCATAAATTATCTAGAAAAGGGGAAATCAGTGAGGTGGCAAAGTCTGCAGACGATACCAAATTACTCAAGATAGTTAAGTCCAAAGCTGACTGTGAAGAGTTACAAGGGGATCTCATTAAACTGGGTGCCTGAGCAAGAAAATGGCAGATGAAATTCAAAGTTGATAAATGCAAAGAAATGCACAATGGAAAAATAATCCCAACTATACATACAAAAGGATGGGGCCAAAATTAGCTGTTACCATGCAAGTAAGAGACTTTGGAGTCACTGTGGATAGTTCTCTGAAAACTTCTGCTCAATGTGCAGGAGCCGTCAAAAAAGCAAACGGAACGTTAGGAACCCTTAGAAAAGGGATCACAAATAAGACAGAAAATATCATAATGCCTTTACATAAATCTATGATATGCCCACAATCTTGAATACTATGTGGAGTTCTGGTTGCCCCATCTCAAAAAAAAAAAAGAATTGGGAAAAGTACAGAGAAGGGCTACAAAAATGATCAGAGGTATGAAACACCTTCCTTAAGAAGAGAGATTAAGAAGACTGGGACTGTTTAGCTTAGAAGAGAGATAACTAAGGGGGGGATATGAGAGAGGTCTATAAAATTATGACTGGTGTAGAGAGAGTGAATTAGGAAGTGTTTTTCACTCCTTCACATAAAACAAGAACCAGGGATCTCCAAATGAAATTAAGATACTGCAGGTTAAAACAAACAAAAGGAAGTACTTCTTTACATGACTCACAGTCAACCTGTGGAACTCATTGCCCGGGACAGTTGTGAAGGCCCAAAGTATAACTGGGTTAAAAAAAGAATTAGATAAGGTCATGGAGGACCGGTCCATCAATAACTATTAGCCAAGATAGTCAGTGACACAACCCCATGCTCTGGGTGTCCCTAAGCCTCTGACTGTCAGAAGCAGGGACTAGATGACAAGGGATGGATTATTTGATAAATTGTCCTGTTCTGTTCATTCCTCCTAAGCATCTGGCACCAGTCACTGTTGGAAGACAGGATACTGGGCTAGATGGACCATTGATCTGATCCACTGTGGCCATTCTTATGTTCTGTCTCTCCCTCTCACCCCTATGTAATGTGTAGCTTGTATAAACTAAACACAGTAACACATAGGGTGGGGATGTTTAAAAACTTGCATTCTCAGCACTTGACTGTTTTACTGGTTGTTGTACTGTTTGTGGTACTTCCCCATTCTGAGAACAGAGAACACTTCAGAAACCACAGATAACAGTAGAAGTGGTAAGTGGCAGTTTTTAAAGTGCACTCACACACATAAACATAGGACAAGTTAGAGTCTCTAGGCTTACTGCTTTCTCGGTGTTACCATTATAACCCCGATTTCATTCTATGATCACAACATTCCACTATGAACTGAGACTTGTGCAAAGCCTGGACTCTAAGAGAAATGGTTTATGTAAAACATTTCCAAATAGCTGCTTAAAACTGGCTAACATCATGGCTAAAGCCCCAGTGAGTGGGAGCAGGAATGGAGCATGCACCCTTCCATGGAGGTTGGGGGTGCGGGACATATGTTGGAGACCTACTTTAGCAATTGAAAGGCAGACCCTCCACGGTTCTCCACGCTACCTTGTGCGGACAGCTCCACTCTGCCCATACCAGACCAGCAGATGGCCCAGTTGCTGGCCAAAAGATCTGTTTGCCCCTCAGCGCTCACAGCACCTGTTCACCATATGTTGCAATGGCTACCATTTCAGTCCTGGGTGCAATTCAAGGTGCTAGTGATAATCTCTAAAGCCTTGTGTGGTCTGTGTGACCCCCTTCATTTAACAGGCTGCTTTCTTTCATATTTTTCCATCACAACATAGGAGGCTCTCTGATGCGTTTCAGCTGTTAGTGCCAAGAATTAAGCTTTCTGAGGGCACCTGCCTCTGAAACCAACACCCCGACTGTCCATCACAGCCAGAGTTCAGCAAACTTCAGATCATGATTACAAAGCCTTTTATTTGATTCCTATTGGGGTTTTTTTGGCTGCACACTTCTTCATAATTTTCTTTATTGGGTATTTTAGACCAGAGGAGCTTTAGGAACGGCTGAATATTTTGGAATATTTTTTGATATTTGCGTATTTTTAAATAGTGGGACAGCACCTTGGTCCCTCTGCCATGCATGGTATGTAAAACAAATAAATGAGGCCTAGTTATTATGGTGATGGGGAAATACCCATTGCTTCCCCCTTTGGTACAAAATAGCCTTTATTTGCAAACTTCATTTTGGGACTGTTATACTGAATTGCATTGTGGCATTTGGGGTAGTATTTGTGATGTCTTTTAAGGTTATCCCATTGGTGATTAGAGTGTCTGGTTAGAAATATTAAGAAGGGGTACCTATCAACATAAATAAATATTGGACTTTGTTACAATAGACAGAAATAAAAGACTTTTTTCAGTACTATGTGGGAGTTGTATCTATGTGTGGTTATGTTTTTAAGAGCGACAGGGGTATTGAAGAGAGTGAGATTAGATTGACCAGACCAAAGCGTCCTGCAGATTTCCCAATAAAGTTTGGCAGATTTCCCAGAAAAATTAAACGGAAATTAATTTCCTCTTCTCAGGATTGCTCTTAACGGAAGATGAATCCTGTGGGTTCCCATAAACGTAGGAAAGTTACTTTGATATGTTATATCTAACACAGTTGTATGTAATGTAGCTGTGTTGGCCCCAGGATATTAGAGAGACAAGGTAGGTGAGGTAATATCCTAGATCTGAAGAAGAGCTCTGTATGGCTTGAAAACACATCTCTCTCACCAACAGATGTTGGTCCAATGAAACAGATTGCCTCACCCACCTTGTCTCTCTAACATCTCACCCCGTTATGTATGGAACAAGTGATTTCTTTATTTATGGACACAGGGAATATGGTTAACAGGTGTTCTCCATTCCTGTCTAGCTCCACAAGAAGAAGTCAGAGATACAAGACCCTAGACTGAAATCTCTCCCTATCTGGAGAGTACAATTTACAAACATCTTATACTGCTATGAGCACGTGCTATCTCTAGGATGGAGAGTCTTTTCTGGCTTGTGTTGCTATAACTTAGTACAATTAGGACCCAGGCTATGACTGGAGCAATACAAATAATGATACTCTTGGGTTCAGTCGAAGAGCATGAAAGCCAGTGCCCTTCAGCCTAGCAATTAATTTGGGGAGGGTTTTACAGCCAGCCAGGCTGGAAGCACAGCATATTTCTACACTATGATAAACCCAGGTTCCTGGGACCCAGACTTCTGGACTCAGTGTTTCCAAGCCTTGTCCACGCTGCATTGGAAACCCGGCTTTACAATTGCTAGATCTAAGTATCCCAGTTGTGCTAATATGTCCATACTGCGCCACAGAGACCTTTTGCCTCGGGCCTATGGCTTGATCTGTGTTCATATTGCAAAATGACAGGGCTCAGACCCAAGTCACAGTAGGACTTGGGCTTTGATCCACCACCATAGCAGGATCCCAGCTCCTGAATGATCACTGACCAGCATCAGCCCGATTTGTAGGTGGACGGAATGCGCGCTTGGGCTCAAACCTGAGTTGTAACCTGAGCTTACTGTGCAGTGCAGACATACCCCTGGACAGCATGTTCTCATTTGCACTGGATAGAAATCCAAGCCCTGAGATGATGACCCCCCCTCAAGGCCAACTCGCAGCCCAGCTGTACATACAGGGCCTAGCTTCTGCTAGGATGACCAGATGTCCCGATTTTATAGGGACAGTCCCGATTTTTGGGTCTTTTTCTTATACAGGTTCCTATTACTCCCCCACCCCCATCCCAATTTTTCATACTTGCTGTCTAGTCACCCTAGCTACTGCATGCAGAGGGAATGATCACCCCTCACTTTGCACCAGCACCTCCCTGTGATTTGCCTCTCTTCCTCCCTTTGTAACCCATTCCCCATCAGATTCCTCTCCTCTCCAGGCTGCCTCCACTTGCCCTATCTCCCCCAACCCTTCTCTGACCCCCCCTTCAAACCCCTCCCTCACTTTCGCTCCCCCCCTCCTCCCTTAGTCTCTCCAGCCCAGGGTCGCCGAGGGGCGGCAAGCAGGGCAATTTGCCCCAGACCCCGCAGCAGCCCCAAGAGTGTTTCGGGGCCCCTGGAGCTTCCTCCTCTCCAGGTCTTCGGCAGCGGGTCCGGAGCGGAAGGACCCCCCACCGCCGAAGACCCCAGGTCCCCTGAATCCTCTGGGCGGCCCTGATCCAGCCCCTGAAAAAGTCTCTTCCTCCCCAAGAACCGGCACATATCCGCCCCCGCTTTCAATCTGCCTCCACCTCCTCCTTCCCTCCAGCTTCCCTTGCAAGGTGCGTCCTCCCTCTGCGCACCGCTCGCCCCCGCAAAGCGCGCAGCCCGCAGCGCCCCCCCGGGGCCGGACCGGGGCAGCCCCGCGGCTGGGCGAGGCGCGGCCCTTGGAGCTGCGGAGCGGGGCCGCGCAGGTGAACGCGCCCAGCCGCTGCTCCCCGCCAGGCGCCACCCTCCCGGGGCAAGACGCGAGCCGGTCCCCGCGGCTCGCCAGCCGGCCGGGCAGGGCACGCTCCGCGCTCGCTGCAACGCCTGGGCGCCGCGCTCCAGGAATCTCCTGCTCTGGGCAGAGCCGAGCGCTCCAGCTGAGACCCAGGCAAGGCTGGGCCGGCCTCCCGTCTCCCATTGGTCTGGGGCAGCCCTGGAGGGCGGGGACTGCCGAGCCGGTATTAAAAATCACATGGCCGCCCTCAAAAAAGAGGCAGTAGCTCATGGTGTGTTTGAGTTGCGAACAGTGCGGCGGGGTAGGGAGCTTGGGATTGGTTTGCTGATTCCCCCTAGCCACTGGATCTTACCCTCTTTTATGTATATCCATCCCCAGCTTAAATCCACTACCAGGTAAGGAGCGCTTTATTTTAACCTACATCTTTCTGTAGTGAAGTGTGCTACACAGTCACCTCTGAAATGCTACCCTCCAATGTCTATGCCTAAGGGGTACGGGGGGGCGGGGAGGGCATCAGTCTATATGTGTGTGTTTTACTATCAGGTTTATTGATTGCATTTTTCTGCATAGTCACATGAAGGGAGAGCTTTACCATTTCTCATACACCATACCGTTTAATTAATCTCACTAGCACATATAATTCGCTAGGTATGCTTGGAACACTTAAGCATCTGCTTGTGCTCCATTTTTTTTCTCGAGTCACCAGCTGCCACTGAAGGATGTTGTATTTTGTGGGTGGGCTGGCAGTTAGCATGAAAACTCTCCTTTCCTCTGTAAGGTGCATCCTTTTCTTTTTGCTTATTATTTCAGGGATTCTAGAACAGAGGGAAAAGGTCAAAGCACACAGAATTACAGAGTTTAGAACATTAATTTTTTAAAAAATTAAAAAATCTATCACCTCTTGCACAACACTGGCATTTATTCATAACACTGCACATCGACTGTAGTCTATGAAAGATGCATCAAAGCAACTTGTGGAATTCTTTCTTAATGGGTCTGGCAAAAAGAAGAAGTAAGAAAAAGAGCCATTGTGGTTTGAGTGACGGTGGAGAGATTGCATCATTTTAACTTGATTCATGACAGTTAAGAAAAAATACATATAGGAAATGGCAGACTTATTTGTGGCTGTATTGTACAAGCTTTTCCATTTTAACCAGGCAAGTTCTTCACATGCACTTTGGAGACTGTCTGTAGATAGTAGTTGCAGAGCACGCTTGAAGTCTGTTCTGGGTGTTAAAAAGATGTGTTCCCTCCACATCTCTACTCATCAGGCTGTATCTAGTTATGTATTCTTTTCTGTGTTCTCTGCCTTACCTTTACACTTGTTTGTTTTTCCATCCTGCTGGCCAGCACATCAACTACACCCCCTGGTGATGAATATTTCATTTGTAGTTACTTTGTCATCATCTAGAAATATCCTGAGATCGGCAAAGATGCAGGATCTCAGATGACAGTGCCACTTATCTTTTCCCCTTTTTCTCCATACACTTTTCCCTACATCACCTACTTTTCTTTTCTCAAATGTCTTCATTGTTTTATTAAAGAAAATCTATCATGATTCAAGCTAGCTTAGCATTAAATACATAATATGCCTCAAATCCCCTAGCCAAAGCAAGTACGAAAATGAGAAGAGGCTGGGCTAACAACTTTTAAATAATGTATGGGACTAGGGAAACGTCACTGAGCCTTGACACCTGAAGATCTGTGTCCAATAAAATAAGAGAGCATGGGGTTTTGGTTTTGCTATATATCTTGGCAGTGTCTGTTTACTGAAGAGGGAGGAAGGTAGCAGTTGCGCTCACTTAGCAACATGTGCCCTGCACACACAACGCAGGGTAATGTGGCGTCATCTTGGGAATAACTGCCCGGATCACTCATGAGCAATCTCTCTCCCAACTCTTGTAACATCTCTATTTCTGAGCAGTCTGAAACCCTCCTGCATGTTTCTCTTCCACTCATTCAGTGGAAATTACAGCCATCGGGTGTAATTATTTTTCCTTGTGAGCTCTTAGAGATTTTATTGTTGAATCAGTGTTTGTCCAGAAAAGCTTCATCAATAGTGAAATCCCCTTTTGTTCCCCCTTTCCAAGCCTCCCCTCGCATTTGAAATTCTGATCTCCCTCACTGTAGTGAATCTGTACACGTGCTAGCAACTGGTTTTAGTACTTCTCTATGGTGAAAACGGTGTTTTTCTGTGGAGAGATAATGGGGTGAATAAAATAAGATAATTTAGTTTATGCCTGACTACATGTCATTATGCAATTCCCCTCCTCCCCCATGTGAGGGCTGTAGATTTGGTCTACTCTTTGTACTCAATGATAACATGAGAACCTTTGGAAAAATTAAACTTGTATTACAACTGTGCAGCAGGTGGATTCTTAAAGTAAGGCGTCATATTAGATTTTTAGCCCAAGTCTGTGCATTTTTAGCTTTGTACACACTTTTTGTGTCGGGCCTGACCCTGTATTCCTTGCAGTCCCCAAACTCTGACTGCAGCCAACTGGAAGAGCTTAGGATGCACAAAGTTCAGATCCCAACACTGGTGGATCTATTGATCTCCCCCCCCCTCACATACACAAGGTCCTGATCCTTGGAGTCAATGGGAATTTTTGCCACTTACTTGACTGGGGGCAGGATCAGGCCCATTGTGTTCACCAGCTGTGAGTCTGCCTGCTGTAGTATGGCAACGCCCCCCACCCCTGGTATCCTAGCTACTCAAAGCACACACAAGGAGGAGAGGCAGTTTGTGCTGTTAAAAGACCATAGACTGCTATCCTAGACCAGCACTGCAACATGGGGTGTGCCAGAGTTTTGTTATCTAAACATCCAGAAAGTCTATCAACACAGGAAAGAGATACCCCCAAGGCTGTATTTCAATGTTTCAGGAATATTTAAGCCCAAGTAGATGCAGTTTTTGCTTCCAAAGGCATAACACATGCAGTGGTACAACCATTAACTAATAATACTGTGCAGATGTACAGTAGGTGGAACAAATGCTATCATTAGCAATGGAAATATGACAACGGTAGGTGCCTATGGCTATTTTCAGGGTTCTAAATATGGTAAGATATTTGTAGGAATCTGCCATTGTGGTTTCCGTGATTTGTGGAATTCAAACAAATTTCATGGGGTCAAAAAAAAACAAAAACTTTTTTTTTTTTTTTTTTGGTATAAAGTTGCACATTCAGGTCCCTCAGATTTCACAGCTGTCCCCTCCCCAGACCGCTTCCCCCTTGAAATCCAAGAGACAATGCAGAAAAGTGACTAAATTAGTTCTAAGGCTCCATATTTCCACCAACTTGGAGCAAAACCTGCTTAGAACATGGAAGTTCAACATGATCATGCTTTTAGGATGTGGTTTATAAAAGTGATTAATCTGCAAACCAATGCAATGATTTTGCAATGAGCTATTCTTTTTCATGGAACATATAAATAGTAATTTGGCTTTTCCACTTGTATTTTGTTTTAGATGCATTTTCAAGCCAACAGAAAATATCTCAAACTGAATGTTAGATACATTCCTTCACTTTAGAGAGCTATATATTGGCAGGAATGAGACTCTCTGTTCTTATCACCCTTCCCTCACATTAAAAAAAAAAAAACAGAGAAAGGGAACTTTACACTATGCAAACAAAATATTCAGACAGGTGTAAGTTTAACAGCACCATATCATCTTTATACATTAATATGAAAGCTACATTCAAACTGGGTATTTTGAAAGTTGAAAGCTGCCAAAATGTATCATGCACTGCAGCAGTCACAGATGACTAATCTCAGGAAATATGTGTTGGGCCACATTTCTTGTAGAGTAATTTAAAGTGTGTGTGTGTAAAGCAAACCATGAAGTAGCTCTTCAGGAAGAAATGTCTTATGCATGTCTATAAATATCACTTATTCTTTTTGCTTGTCACCCGCTATTTTCTTACACACATCTTCTTACCTGTGTCCTTGTGATGCAGCTGTGAGGTGTAGGGGACGAAGGAATTAAGAGATCATATGATGAACTCTAGAAATTCCAAATCTGTCTAGGATTTTAACCCTGTTATTGTACCAGGGGTAGTTCTTATCCACAGTATTACTTTTTAATCTTGCTCTACCCAGGTCAGGAAGAGCAGCTAGAGTGTGTGCAAACCATTTCACATGCAGAAGTCTTAGAAATGAGTTGGCTTAATTTTGTTTATATCAGTTAACAAAAGACATCTTAGTGTACTCTTCCACTAATGTGATTGGTAGTTAGATCTCCTGCTGTGGCAAACCCACAACAGACATTATTTTAAAATCAGTTAAGACTTTCTTTTTTCCTTTGGTCATGTGTGTGCAGGGGTGATTATTACAATTCATGCATTTTGCCTCCTCTGCAGTATTTCAGTTAAATTTCCTGCAATATAGAGGTAACTTAATGGATGATGCGCTTGTTAAAAGCAAACACTGGGTCTAAGCCAGACCTCTATGAAATGAGTTTGGTGCCCTCCAGTCTCAGCAGACACATCTTGTATCCACTATGCTAAGTCCTAACCATTGACATTCAGGACACAAGGGAAACTCAGGGCCATTTTCCTTTTGAAGGCAGAATCCCCTTTATCTCCAGAGAGGAAATTACCTTGTAGCTACCATCAAAGGAATCGCAGAGATGTTAGGCCAATCCTGTTTCTGTTAAAGCCATTTATGAAGAACTTCAGCAGGAGCAGGATGGGGCCTCATTTGATTTGTGTGTTGATTTCCTACTGTGAATTTAATGATTGTATGGATCCCATCAAATTGCTGTGGCTTTGGTTTAAACAGTTGCCATCTTAGTCTGTATGGCTTTATTCCTATAGCTGGCAAAGAATGCACAGTTTTAGCTTTAATGGACTAGTAAAGGGCTAAATTCTGCACAAGTGTAATTTAATGGAAGTTAGGGGAGTATCACTAGAGCTAAATTTGGCCCAAGGAACCCATAATCCTCATAATGCACTTGTTTCTCTAATTAACGCACGCCTGTATCTTGGCTGGAATAGACCTGAGACACAGGCTTCTATGTCATTGTAAGTCAACTTGAGACTTGAACAGACATGCATATGTTCAAGCTAATTCACCATTCCGAAGTAAACCAAAGGTGCAGGGGTATGTACTAGATAGATACATGTATTTTCTGCTTTTAAGTGAATATTTCTTTAAGACCTGTAAGACATGTTCACTTTAGTGCTTGCTGCAGAAAGAGTGATGACTTCTTTGCATTCCTGATGTCAATTTTGTCGATGCATAACCATAAACAGAGAATCTCTGTGCCCCAGGACAATTCCATGAATAGAAGTGAATAGATTGAAAAATGAACCGTGTGGATTTGGAGGCTGGGGTTTTTATATAGCTTTGATTCATTGTTCTGTCCCTTTGAGTTCTAACATGCAGTTTGTCTTTCTCTTGCAGACCATGTGCTCTTCATGACGGATGTTCGATTGCTAAGCTAACGCGGCATGTCAGAAGACTCTCCTTGGTAGAACCAAGGGTTGTTGGAAACTCCAACCTAGCCCTCTTATTTTTTTCTGTGTGTGTGTTCCTCTAGAACTTTCAAAACTGTTTCTCCAAAGGGTTTTGCAGAAACTCAGACTGTTTTCTAAAGCAGAAGCACCTCAGTCCACAACAGTAGTGATGGGCAGCGTGCGAACCAACCGCTATAGCATCGTTTCCTCAGAAGAAGATGGCATGAAGTTGGCAACCATGGCAGTTGCCAATGGCTTCGGGAATGGCAAGAGCAAGGTACACACTAGGCAGCAGTGCAGAAGCCGCTTTGTCAAGAAAGATGGACACTGCAATGTCCAGTTCGTTAATGTGGGCGAGAAAGGACAACGTTACCTGGCAGATATCTTTACCACCTGCGTGGATATTCGCTGGAGGTGGATGCTAGTTATCTTCTGCCTAGCTTTCATCCTTTCCTGGCTTTTTTTTGGCTGTGTGTTTTGGCTGATTGCTCTGTTACATGGGGATCTGGAGGAGTCAGCAAACTACAAATCTTGTGTCTCCAATGTGAACAGCTTCACTGCAGCCTTCCTCTTCTCCATTGAAACTCAGACAACGATTGGGTATGGTTTTAGGTGTGTCACGGACGAGTGCCCCATTGCAGTCTTCATGGTGGTTTTCCAGTCTATTGTAGGCTGCATCATTGATGCCTTCATCATTGGGGCTGTCATGGCAAAGATGGCTAAACCAAAAAAAAGAAACGAAACTCTAGTCTTCAGCCACAATGCTGTGGTGGGCCTGAGGGATGGGAAGCTGTGCTTAATGTGGCGTGTTGGAAACCTACGGAAAAGCCATTTGGTAGAGGCACACGTGAGAGCCCAGCTTCTTAAATCCAGGGTCACCTCCGAAGGAGAATACATCCCCTTGGACCAAATAGACATCAACGTTGGGTTTGATAGTGGGATAGACCGCATATTCCTGGTCTCCCCAATTACAATAGTCCATGAAATAGATGAACAAAGTCCCTTGTATGACTACAGTAAGCAAGACATGGACAATGCAGACTTTGAAATTGTAGTAATATTAGAGGGCATGGTGGAAGCTACCGCCATGACTACCCAGTGCCGTAGTTCGTATCTGGCAAACGAAATCCTCTGGGGCCACCGTTATGAGCCTGTGCTCTTCGAAGAGAAAAACTACTACAAAGTGGACTACTCTAGATTCCACAAAACGTACGAAGTGCCCAACACACCCCTCTGTAGTGCCAGAGACTTAGCAGAAAAGAAATACATTCTCTCTAACGCAAATTCCTTTTGCTACGAGAATGAAGTGGCCCTCACCAGCAAAGAAGAGGACGAGAGTGACAATGGGGTGCCTGAAAGCATGAGCACAGACACCCTCCCAGACATGGACCATCATAACCAAGCTGGGGTGCCACTAGAACCTAGGCCGTTAAGGCGGGAATCGGAAATATGACTGACTGACTTTTTCTCTGTTATCGTTTGGTTTAAAAGAAAAGTACGTCGGTCAAAGGCACAATGAGCTGAGAGTTGACTCAAAGCAGTTTTGATGATGGTACTGTTGAAGAAAGGCGTGAAGACAAGTGGTCCTGAGGAAACTAAGCCAGTTTTAGGGCTGTTTTTTGAGGAGAGATAGCTGAAAATGAACTCTAATCATGAAGCACTAAACAATGTCTAAGTGTGACCAGAAGGCACATATATATTGTAGAATAAATTATGTATATATTTTTTTACAAAACTTGAACTTGCAGGCGAGCTTTGGTTGGGTTTTTTTTTTTTTTTCAACTTTTTCCAGAATGCTTCTCTCTAGGGAACAAGAATGTTTTTAATGGCATAACAAAGGCAAGAATCTGCCTTATTATTATTATTATTTTATTATTATTTTATTTTATTATTATTGTTATTATTTTAAGAGAGCTGCTGCTAACTACATGAACACAAACTGTAATTATTTTGTGGCAGTGTAGTTTTTTCTTTTGTGTAATTTAAAAAAAAAATGTCAGCATTGAATTTTGTGGGTTGAAAAGCTCGCGATCACACTTCAAAGAGGCCAGTGCGGCCGTATAGTCTGAACTTCTTTTGAGGTCAGTAGTTTGACAGCTAGAATCAATTTTTCTCTCTTTACAGTTACATAAGGGGCATTATGTAACATAAGGCCAATTGGTAGCCTCCAGCAAAAAAATTTTTTCAGGGGGGGAAGGGTGGGGGCTGAATTTAATTCTCTATCTAAAAATTAAGTTAAAACTACCTAAATGGATACCAAAGAAAATGCACAGTTTTGCACAGTGGAGTTTATTTCAATGAAACAGGCTGCTTTAAAGAAACAAAATTTGAACCTCAGACTTTTTTTTTTTTAAAAAGGGCCTCAGTTCGCACCTTATTCAGAAAATAGTGTAAGACTCGGATCTAAGTAAGCAAGACATTTTTCTCCCCTCTGTGGGAAAACGAGCTCCCTTTCTTTCTTTTTATAAGAAGGAAAAGGCGGGGGGGGGGGGGAGCAAACATCTGTTCTTTCCTGTTAGCAAAACACCAGCGAGGCTACAGCAGAAGGTCAAGTGTTATTCTACACACATTCCAAAACTGCTTCTACAACTTAGAGGGCCCTTTTAGAGCTGACCCAGCGTTCTGAGAACTGAGCCATCAGACATGCTGCAGGCAGTCATTTCATTTCCAGTTAAACTAGGCTAGAACCATGCAAAGCTGCTGATCTGCGCTAGGCTGACTTGGCTGGAGCAGGCATTTAGGCATAGGTGAGCCGAGCAACACGTCAATCCCTGGGGAGTTGGGGGAGGAGGGAGGGAAGTTGTAACAGAGCAATCTGAAAGAGCATAGGGATGTGAATGTTTTGGGAAAATGCTTCACTTTGGCAGGGCACGGGTGTCAGACCAGGTGTAATAGTATGCTCTGGATCATTTGAAAAAGGATTATTTGCAGATAATACTGTAAAAGAGTTCCCTCTCCCACCTCCTTTTTACCTGTAAACATCGACTGAGATATCCATGGAGGATGAAATATGTCATCAAGCCTTGTGACCTTTTGTAAAGCCATGGCTCTAATGGTATTTTGGCCCCCTTGCCAAGAATGCTTTAATGTTTTCTGTGCCTGTAAGATCAAGCATATAACTTAGCTGTACTTGAAGGTTCCTTGTCTGTGAATCTTCCTCAAGGAATAGGTAATGGTGGTGGTGGGGACAATAGATTCTAGTCAACTCTTTTACAGTATTGGATCACTGTATGCCATTAAAAAACAGCTTGTTCTAGGTCTAATGTCTTCTGTAAATGGACATCTGTGAAGGCCTCTGGCCCCTTACAGCCTTGCCTGAAGGAAATGCCTGCAATGACATGGTGGTTTCTGATAAGATGGTATTTACAGTAACCTGAGTATGAGTAGGTGGGTTCTATAACTGTGGAAATTTTACATTGTAAAGGTAGCTCTTGATATTCTAAAGAGGGCAGATGTTATTTAAATACAAGTTCTAAAACTGTTTTGGGGGGGGGAGGGAATTAAACCCACAAGGCAACTTGAACACAGTCCTGGGTCATAGCCAGTGAATGCAACTGAACGCTACTTGTGCTGCTATTGTCATATTCTTGTAAAGGAAAACAACTAAACCAAAGAGTATTCAGTGAAATGTAAAACAAATGAAGATGGAATGGGGAAAGGGAGGAAATGTGGGAATGAGCTGGAGAAAAGGGAACCTTTTTCCCTAATTAGATCACTCCAAAATAGACAGTGCCCCACTTAGGAGACTTTAAAAATCAGAGCAAGGGACAGGAGATAAGGGAAAATAAAAAGCTTCAGTTTGTTTTGTTTATTTTTTCTTAAAGAAACAAACAAAAAAAGGAAAAAATCTGAAATTTCTGGTGCACAGTTTTTTCGAGTCACAGTTTTTCAGAAATGTTTTTAAAATGTACATTTTAAAAACAAGTTTATCAAGTATTTTCATATTTAAAGCCAAATGTAAATAGAAGTCTGTAAAGGAGAAGAAGAAAAATGAAAAATTAAATAAATTCATAGGAAGTATAAATTCAGTTCAGCAATTTCTGCTAGCTAGTACCTAGATGCTACCGGTTAGCATGGTTTTAGCAAATACTTACAAGCCTTGTAGGGTTCCTAATGCTATGAACTTCTGTTATTTATTTAAGCATGGACTTTTAATTTGAAAATATTTTCTAGTTACTGGCATTTTTTTAAAGTTACAAGCTTTCAGATTGCTAGTCTTGTTGAGAGTGGACACTTAGGTAATTCATTGCACTCTCTGCTGGATTTATTTTATTTTTTAAATAACCCTTTGTCTCTACTGACTGAATCTAGCATTGCAGATTTGCACTCAGCCTCTGGCTTGTGAAAGCTGCTAGGAAAGAGACCTGACCTGCAATGTATATTTCATGGTACCCTCCCCACCCCTTGTTCATATGTCAAATGGTTTAAATACATTTCTGAACATGCCTTGGTAAGCTCAATACAAGTCAGACTATTGTAGAGTTGGTTAATTCTTTTTTTTTTTTTTTTTTTTTAAAGGCTGCCTAGTGACTGACAGTGTTCATACTTAGTGATACTAGGCCAAATGAATCCCTCATTTATGGCCTGATCCAAATGCCTGTTGAAGCAAATGGGAGTCTTTCCATTGGCTTTACAAGGCTATGGACTGACCCCAAGGATGAAGTTGGCTCAGTGTCTTTAGGGTCTGGCACAGGTGGTTTTATGTATTTTGCTTGGGGAGTCGGGGAGGATTTAGTTATTTCTGCCCTTCCCTGAAAATACTTGAATAAGACTTAATGTCTGAAACATAATACCGCCTACAATGACAAAAGGCATTTGTGAGATTGGTTGGGCTATATTGTTTCTCTCCTCTGTCTCTTCAGTGCAACTTGTTTTTTGGATAAGTAGCAAGGGTGGAAATCACTACATTTTAGTTGTGTTTAATGATACATTCTCCCAATCATGATAAATTTCTGTGGTGTTAACTTAGCACTTGTTCTCTTTTGGCAAAGACAAAGGGTTTGTATGTTTTTATCTGGTCTCCTAGGTCCTTTATTTTTCCATATTGGATTACAAGGTAAAGCTGAGAAGTACTGTAATGTCTTTAAACTATGGCTGCTCTTGACCATTTAAGGCAGAAGGGTGCTGCAGATTTGCCATCCCACCGCCAACCAGACATTTATTTTGCAATGACTCTTGGTCTGCAGCTGTTGTAAGGTGAACAATCGAGACATTTGACAATTGTCCATTACTATTTTCCTGTTTGCAGCCTTTTTGTATCAAAGTCTTCCTAATGTACTGCACAAATCATGGATTGTACAGATTTTTATATATTATGTCTTATTTTATTATTTCTAAATAATAATAAAAAAAACCCCAATGATCTTCTGTCTGTATCTTCTGCGTGTGGCGGGTGGGTCAGAACATCACCCTTTAACTGTATTGCAGTAGTGCCTGCAGCCAAGATAGGGGACCCTGTGAAGTGCCTCCCACAGTAACACATGCCAAGAGACGGCCCCTTCCCTCAAAAGCTTGTAATATTAGTAGACAAAGGGTAGGAGGAGAGGTGATATTCTTATTTTGCAGATTAGGGACTGAGGTACAGAGCCTCATTGTTTCCTATGGCAATTTACACCAGATGAGGATCTTCCCCAGTGGTTAAGTGACTTTCTCAAAGTCACACAGGAAGACTGTGGTAGAACTGAGAATTAAACTCAGGCCTTCAGAGTCCTACTCCAGAGCCTTGACTACATGACCAGTGCTTAATTTGTAATGAAAGAGGTGCCGGGCCTCAAGCAATTAGGTGCTGCGACTCAAGCTGTTTTTTTTTACTTTCATAACTGATGCATCAAGCCCAGAGGTGCTGGGGCTATGAATTGCCAGCTCTAGAGGTGCCAGGGCTCAGCCCTGGTTGGGGGTAGGTTAGCTCAGTGGTTTGAGTATTGCCTTGCTAAATGCAGGGTTGTGAGCTCAATCCTTGAGAGGGCCATTTGGGGATTGGTCCTGCTTTGAGAAGGGGGTTGGACTAGATGATCTCCTGAGGTCCCTTCCAACCCAAATAATCTATGTCTATGAAACTCCAGCACAAATTAAGCATTACATATGACTATCCTTCTCTTAAGTACAAAGTATTTGTACACAAAATAGAGATCACATTAATCAAGATGGTGATGAGAGAACAGATTACAAGGGGCCTTGAAAAAAGTGAGCATGCATTCACCAAGCAAAGCAAACAGGTGGGAAAATAGGCACCCAGGGCATAAACTGACCTCTGGTCAGGTTTAGACATGGATTTGAAAATAAAATGGGAGCCACAATGCCAAATGCCCATGTACCATCCCAAAGGGATGTTCCACATTTACCTATTCCAAATAGACTTAGTTTAATGATCATAAACAGCTTAGATCATTCTGCATCATGAACCTGACATCACAATGAGCCAAATTCTGTCCTGAGGATACTCCTATGTAGTGCCTCTGGATATCAGTTGGAGTTATATTTGAGTATCTGGGAACAGAATCTGTGCCTCAAATAAATAGGCTGAAACCCAAATGTACTTCTTGCACCATTTTTTGTGTCTGTGTCCTTCAATCTGACTTCTATTCTGGGCTTTGCCACTCAACTCTCTGTGTGACCTTGGACAAGTAGCTTCAACTCTCCATGCATCAGTTCTCCTGTCCATGATATGAAGATCAAAATATGTGCCCCTTTTTGTAAAGCAAGGTACAAGATCTGATCTGGTCTTTGTCCTACATTTGATCATTTAGGGTTGAGAGGTGTGCACCCCTCCACTGATCTGAAAACTTAAATTCAATGGTACAAGTGGATGTCTAATCCATACCACTATAGTGATACCCTCTAGTTTTGCTATAATGCTATGACTGACAAAGACACAAAAACAAACAGATTTCAAGTTTTGTATCTACATATACAAGGAGCTGGAAAAAGTGGAAGATTTTACAAACTATCCAGTATTGTCAACATAAGCACTGCAGAACTCCTACTCGGCTCAAGAAAACTAGGCCAGCGTAATCAAGATTTAAATATATTGTAATATCCAAGCATGGGTATGAAGAGTTTCAAATTGAATTTGGCACTGAGGTCCTTAATAGTATGTAAATGAATCTCTAGTATGATGCTTCAAGACAGAACCTTTTCCTCTGTAAGGATCCCTATTGTAAATTCAGCTTCCTTTTTCAAAATCTGTTTCTTAGAAAGGTAGTTTATGTGCTGCATTGAAACTCATGCATATGCAGAGTTTTGTTTTTAAACAGGGCCAAATTCAGAGCTAACGCATAAGGGACCACCTTGCAGTCAGACTGCCTTACCTAAAAGTAAACTGTTTTAGAACTAGAACTTGCTGATTTCTCTAATCAGTGTTATTGATGCAGAGAAGGTCAGCAGAAAGTGAACGCGAAAGAGCCAGATAATGGAGAAATTCTGATATACATTAGCTGAGAATTTGGCTCAAAGTATGGAGAGGCTTATTTTAAGTAACACTTTAGCCTGTCTTCCTGTTATTTGCTTCTCTTACTGTGCTGCCCTCTTCTGGTCCCTCTGCATGCATTATACTGGTGCAGCCTCCCACTGGTGAAGTTAGACTCTGTAGGCCACATTCAGAGATGAAATGTGGAAGCAACAGCACCAGTATTCCAAACTCTCATGATTGTAGTGAGTGTCTCACAATCCCTTTTTTCATTTTAATCATGAGCTCCTAGATTAATGGATGTGAGGATCTCAGCTTTTATTTAAAAAAATATATAGACTTCATGGTTGCGGAGTAAAGCCTGAACATGTGACGTGACTGTAACCTAAAGGCTCCAAAGACAGAAAAAAACATTAAAAAGAATTTAAACTTATTTTAAAAAAAACTTAGAATTTTTCAGCCAGTCTAATGGTTGTGGAGGGTTAGAGTCATGACTTTTGAATATTTTAAGGGTGTCAGTGTTGGGGTCAGTTTCATATTAGGAGGTGAGTCAGAGCATTTTAAAAGGGCTTGTCTAGAATAATGAATTTGCACCTGTGTAACTATTTAGACAGTATGCTTTTTGGGGCAAGGATGGTCTTCTTGGTTTTGTACAGCACCTAGCGCAATGGGGTCTTGGTCCATGCCTGAGGTTCCTAGGTGCTATTGCAATACCAATAATAAATAATTATTAGCAATAATACATTGATGTGGCTAGAACAGCACAAATCATATTGTAGATGCACTACAGTGGGGACACTTATCCTGGTAATATATTAGTTTAAATCACATCAGGGAGCGCCTGGTCTTACAACAGAGAAGCATATCTACAGGGAGGATCTGCACTGCAATATAAACCCACAGTGAACTGAAGTCTTAAGTTGAAATAACATATACATTTTGAGAAGGGGAGGGGCATAACATATATTTTTGAGAAGTGGCGGGGGGAACAACTGTTGAGTTACACTAACTGTCTCTCAAGTCTTACTTCAATTCATCTCTGAATCTGGCCATCAGTGCATAAGGGGTTTTCTACAATCTCTAAGATGCTATTGCTTATTTATCCTCTGTAGCTGGAGAATTTCTTGCTCAGAAGAATCAAAATTACCTGACTTGCTGAAGATCTGTCTCCAGTGATGGGTAGGTTGCATGGCATTTGGAAGCATTTCAAACTTTTCCAGTTAATTGCACTTATGCTGAATTTTAGACCAGTATTTAGTTCAGAAACCTAGCAATGTGGGTGTAGACAAAACTGCCAGTGCTACAGAACATGAAAGTCAGGCATTCTAACTGAAGAAGACACCCCAAAAACAAGAGTAAGAATCTTTCCATGCTTACTAATCAAGAAAATATTTACAGCCAGAAGACCAAATTTTCCTCACCCACATGGATACAAATCCAAAGCAACTCAATTGAAATCAGGAGATAAGTAAAATCAGTAGAGTTACTCTTGATTTACAGAAGGCTGTTGAAATCAGAATTTGGCTTGGGGTGAAGGAGCAGGAGGAATCTCCTATAGAAGACTTAGGGCAGTGCCCCTTTATGTATTGAGAATGCTGTGGGAACTACTCCTTATGAGAGATGGGAGATTCACTAGGGTAGATCATAGATGATGGCATATCTATATTTTTTCCTGTTAGGACAACAGGAAGGAATGTTGTAATGGATATAATTATGCCAGGGGAACACCAGGAATATTATGTGAACTATTCATATCACTTCCAGCATGACAGTCAGAAAAGAGACTTGTAACATAGGCCAGAACTGTGAACAAAGACCATGAGCAATCGTTTTCAGTGCATTCGGCAATTCTCCAATAGGAGCCCAAATCCATTCCCAAATCCCTACATTTATCTTGCATGCAGGGTAGATTTTCTTTTGTAAACTCTCGCTGTTACCTAAAATCCAGCACGTTCACCTTAATGCAAGTTCTTGAGGAGTGAGAATTTGCAATTCCTCCCATTTGCACTTTAGCTTACGACTAGACACATTTTGATGCCTTCCTTTGGCTTTTTCCTTTTCTGCAGTGGACCGGTAATAACACTTTATCTTGAAATTTGGCTAGTTATTTGCAGGTGTTGGGGTGTGTGCGCATGGGTGGGGAGACGGGGTGAGGGAGAGGAGAGCACAAAAGTAAAGAAAAAGAATATTACAGAAAGCTCAATAGTATATAAAAAAATACAAGCCCTGAAGGAGATGGCAATTCTTTCAAGGGTTTCCCTAAGTACAGGCTTCATTCCAGCAATGCAGTTTATAGTCTTACCAAAGGTACAAATCCAGCATATCGCCTGGCAAGCAAATGTATTTTGTAGGGCTGGGCAGCCTGGGGAAAACCCACCTATTTAAGCAGCTCATAAGTTTTATTTTATTCTTTAAAAAATAAGTTCCCTAAGCTTGTGGGCCGAAATACAGTCAATGAGGAAGGACAGAGGTAAAGCAATAAGCTTTTTAAAAAGCCTCACAAAGACTCATACAAGTTAGATGCAGTGAATTATGAAATAGTTACGGGGCCGGTGGGCATTTTATTGCTCATTTCATGTTCCTTCTGCTTTCTTTCTGGAGAGACACTTAACGGCTGATCCTGAATGACTCAGGCAAAACAAAGTGGGTTTGGCTTCAGTGTGATTCTGGGCTGAGAAAGAACTGGAGAATCAGGCCTTAGGCAAAGAGGTGTGATCTTCTGGTTTCAATGTAGGCCTATGCAGAAGAAAGTCATGATCTCTAATCCCAGCTCTGACATAAGAATGTAAGACCATAAGAGCTGCTGTTCTGGGTCAAATCATGGTTCAATTTGCTCACTATCCTGTCCTCTACAATAATCCACACTGGAGCTTCAAGAGGATGTAAAGAATAGGGCAATTATGGAGCTATCCAATCCTGGCTTCCGCTTCTGGTTGTCAGAGGTTTAGGGTTGCCTTGAGGATGGGGTTGTCCCCCTGACCATCTTGGCTAATAGACATTGATAGACCTATCTGGCCTGAACTTATCTAGCTCTTCTTTGAACCCAGTTATACTTTTGGCCATCACAACATCCCATGGCAATCAGTTCCACAGGTTATTTGTGCACTGTGTGAAAAGGTACTTCCCCTTGTTTGTATTAAACCTGCTGCCTATTAATTTCATTGGTTTTTGTATTGTTTGAAAGGGTAAATATCGCTCTCCATTCACTTTTTCCACACCTGTCATGGTTTTATATAACCCTATCATACCTCACCCCCCCAACATGAGTTGTCTCTTTTCTAAGCTAACTGACCTAATCTTTTAAGTCTCTCCTCATATGGAAGCCATTCAATACCCTTCATCATCTTTGTTGCCCTTTTCAGAACCTTTTCCAGTTCCACTATTTTCTTTTTGAGTTGCACTGTCCTCTGTAGCCTTGAGCAAGTTACTTTGGGCCAGATGAGATGAGACCATTGTATGGCGGCAGAGGGGTGAGCAAGAATCTCCCTTTATCCCTGACAGCAGGTCACACAATAGTATTCTTCTCCCCCAGGACGTAGGATGTGGAAAAGGGGTTGATGAAGAGTGGGGAAGAGGCGGGGTTATAGCCCTGTATCACTCCACCGCTGCACAGACTGGTGCATCAAAGGGAACCAACAGAGCAAGAAGCAGTCCTGGCAGAGGTAATGTCTCTCTGGGGAACTTCTGTCATGCATACAGGCCTCTCTATGAATAGCAGGGGTTTGGTTTGCTCTGGCTGGGCAATGATCCTCCTCCTCCTTCCCCAAAGGCGTGGAGAAGTGTCTACATCATTGTGGAGATGTGATTCCTCTGTGTGCACTATGGGATCCCTTGGGCTGAAGCATGCTATAAAAATGTTACATACAGTATTGAATCTGTTGAGGGGAAGGGCTTGCGCTATCTCTCCAGATCCCCTGACATGGGACTGAAGAGGGAGTTGAGAACGAGCAGGACTGGAAACAAATAGGAATAGGAGAAACTAATGAGGGATGGGGAAAAGTAGGAGCTGCCAACTCATATCCTAAACAACCCCCACTGGCACCAAGCCTCTTGTTATCCTGTCTCTGTTACTTCTAGAGGGAATTGCCCCTTGCCCTCTCCCAGATTAGGGGCAAAGCATGCTGCTAGGGCATCCTACTGTCTAAACTCCAAGCTTAAATAAACAGCAGCCTTAGACAAATCCTTAACCTCAGACAGCCAGAAAAAGAACTTTGGTAGAGGCCAAAACAGAAAGTGATAGGACAGCTAATTATGGAATGAAAATGGAGGTGGCTAGGACACAAATGGAGGAAAGAACTGAACGACATAACAGGACAGGTGCTGGACTGGAATCCCCAGAGCAAGAGGCGAAGAGGTAGACTAAGGACAATTTGGAAATGCACAACAGAAGCAGAACTGAAAGTCATCAAAAGGACCTGGGGAGACGCTAAGACTGCAGCAAGAGATTGGCCAAGATGGAAGGCAGTGGTGAATACAGTGGCCTGTATTTTAAATGGAATAAAGAGGCATACATCAAATAAGTCTAGGGAGACCAGATATCCCAATTTAATAGGGACAGTCCTGATATTTGGGGCTTTTTCTTATATAGACTCCTATTACCCTTCATCTCCTGTCCCGCTCTTCTCTCTGGTCGCCCTAAATAAGTCAAGCCATGCTGTTTGGACAGAGCGTGCATGAAGCTCATTCTGCTACTGCCCTGGAGAAAACCAGAGGGCTTTATTCTTCAGGGATGCCAAACAGGCCTTCACCAACATGCAATTTTCTTAAGGTGAAACATATGGTTACGTGCCAATCATATTTGAATACACAAATTGGTTCATTAAATATTTTGCATAACATGTCATGTGTGGTGCTGCACAGTTATTTCGGTGTTTCATAACGCTCTGGGAGGGGTGGGGTGAGGTTCTTGGTGACCAAAGAGTCCCTGGCAGCACAGTTTAGTGAAGTGCAAGCCTTTTATGGTTACCGTGGAAACCAGGAAGCACCACGAACATTGCTATCAAGTTTTAAATAGTTAGTCAAATGGAAATAAAGAAAAAAACTAAACCAGGATGCTTAGAGATAGCTATCTAACAAGCTGTGTTTTCATGATTAAACAGCTATAAAAATGTGCAGTTTTTACTTGCCTCTGAGACTAACCATAAACTGAAATATCTCTCTTCAACCTAAATCATTATTAGGCCTAATCCAGGCTTTTATTTAATTGTTATACAATAATAGGCTGGTACCAGCAAAGGCTGGGTTTGAAGGCTACAGGTTAGTGACACGAAACCTTTATGTACATGGATTAAAATCACCCATGACCAATGCAGTGTTTCAGCCTTATTTTGTGGGCATTAGTCATTCTCTCAAGTGATGTTCAGGTCTTAGTCCTGTGGCAGGGGTGAAGTTTAACCTATAGCCAGATGTAATTCATACCTTCAAGTCTTTGCAGCAGAATCCATTTATGATTCCTCTGTATGTTTTGGGCAATAGCACACACACACAAAAATCCAAAGAGAAGTAAAGAGACAGGGCCAGTAAATCACTTTTTCATGTTGATACCTGTAGTGACTGTATTTTTACAGGGAAGGCAGAACAAGTAGTTAGTATTGTCTCTATTTACACCTTAGGCAAAAATGCTTTAGCTACAGCACTTTTATTTAAGGTACTGCTGTGCTCTAAAAAAATGGAAACGGACAGATGCATCCTTTATTTTCACAGATAAATCGGTGGATCCTCCCTCATTAATCATCCCAGTAAAGAATTCCAAATGGGAAGGCCAGACAAATATAACTGAAATTGTGGAACAGATGAAATGTATGTAACACAGTTCAAAGTAAAATCCCTATTTGCATAGATTAGGCAAAGGGACATGCTGGAAAGTCTAAGAAATCTACATGCTGATCAAGTGCTCCACCCACAGACAGACTACCTGTACATTGCTGCATATATTAGGGACAATTGCTATAGCAACAGCTGGAGAAGGGAACACTTCCTGGTTCTTTTATACCTGGCCCACAAGCAAATCTGCTTTGCATTAAGATTATGCACCAAAGGTACAACACGCTAAAAACACTTCTGGCTGATATCTCCTTTCAAGGATTGCTTAGTTCTGCCAGGCATGCTGAGCTATGCCTTTAGAGCAGGGGTTCTCAAAATTGGGGGTCGGGACCCTCTGGGGGTTGCGAGCTGTCAGCCTCCACCCTAAACCCCGCTTTGCCTCCAGCGTTTATAATGGTATTAAATATATAAACAAGTGTTTTTAATGTATAAGGGGGGTCACACTCAGAGGTTTGCTGTGTGAAACGGATCACCAGTACAAAAGTTTGAGAACTACTGATTTAGAGCTTGTGCACAGAGGCTCAAATTTACAAAGGAGTCTAAGGAAATGAAGGCAGTGGGAGTTTGAAAATTCCATCCTTATCTGTCCCAGGACTGGAGCCATTTCGCTTGTGTTTTCAGAAGCAGTTCACCGCAAATCTGAGATCTATTTCCCCTCACCCTCCCCAGTAAAAAATAAATACATAAATAAATAATTTCACAATTCTGACATGGGTTCAGATCTCAAGCATTCATGGGGAATCATGGCCTTTTGGTTGGACTTTAAAATTCTAACTGTTTAACCTAGCAGAGAATTTCCATGGTATTTTAGTTTAGGGCTATTTTGGTATACAGCTGCTAGGCAGAATTGGGGAGATAACTGGTCATATACAAAATCTTTCTCCCTTAGTTTATGACCTTTAAATGCACTCCAGTTCAAAGTTGAAATGATTGCATGGTTGTCATGGTTATTGGAGTAGCTGAATATCTGAACCCTTCTTTGATCTCTCTGGATATGTCTACACTGCAATGTAAGCCCACAGTTAATAGAATTAGAGTTAGCAGACCCTGAGTTTGTTAACTTAGGTCTTATTTGTAACTCCAGGTTAGGAATTGTTGAACATTGGGTCCCAGCCTAAAGCTGCAGTATCTATACTGTATTATCAGGCCCGACTCCAACCACTCACGTCCCAGACTTCCTAGTGCCCTTCCAGATGTGGCCACTCTAGTCTTTTGTTTGTGGTGAAATGTGGGAAAACTTGACTGTCCAGAGGACAAAGAAAGTTGATCCTTGGAATTGTGTGATATATTTGGCGGACTCCCAGAGCACAAGTCCAGTGGGGCTGCATCTACACTGCAAAGCAATAGAGCTTGAACCCTGGGTCTTGGCTTGACTCAGGCTCAGAACCTCCATCCCTGTGGGGTCGTGGGTTGAAGCCCTGGGTTAGTGTACACAGAACGGGGTAGGCTTGAGCCTGAGCTCAAACCGTGTATACACAGCCTCTGAGTGCACCTTCACAGATCCCTTGCTTTTACTGCTCTTGGGATGAAATCTTGTGATTTTCCCACATTTAGACTGGGTCCTGTGCATTAACTAAGCTTGTCTAACAGATCCCACTGGATTTGGTACCTGCAGTTCTTTCCTTTGGGAGATACGACTATTGGTAAGTACAGTGACCATACAGTCTTTTCAAACCAAAATATTGTTTAATCTTAACAGCAGAAAGAAAGCATAACATAAAAGGAAAAGAATTGTTAAAACAAAAAAAAGGTCTGCACATCTGTCTATCTTATCTAGAGTCTAGCTCTCCTCTTGATGGGAGACCCTTGTAAGTCTAATTTCCCAGACACACTTTCTCTCCTATGTGTGTATCTATGGCTGTGGTTGTGCATATCATAAAAATTCAACCCAATTCAGGACGATTATAAATCTCACCAAGGGAGTCCATGTTTTGCTTTGTAAACTGATAACATAGCTGGATAAGAAACTGTTTTCCCATCCCATGGACATTCTGAGGATTTTCAATTCAGGTCAATCAAAACATTTCATTTCAATAATTTCAGAATGTTTTGATTCTGATCTTTTCTCTTTTTAAACCCTTTATTAGCCTTAATTTACTAAAATTTCTAAATGAAAGGTCATTTAGCTTAAAAAACCAACATTTGCTGATTTGAAAATGTCAAAATGAAACTTTTAGATAATTTCAATAAAAACAATTTCAAAATTTTTTGCGGTGGAGACTTATAAAAACTGACCATGTTTTGCAAATGATTTTGGTTTTAACAAATTGGTATTTTTTTGGTGAATGAAGAATTCATCAAAACATTACCATACAGCTTTATAAGATATCATGATTTCTCTGGGCTTTTAAAACTATCAGTGACACCTTCCTGGTGACAAGGTTTCATTGGTGCCATCAGATACGGTTCACTGTACTTTGTATAGGCACAAATCTTCTACTTCGTAGGGGTGTTTCCATACTGTGAGGGGACCTGAGTATGGACCTGCTACCTATCACCTCCACAATTACAACAGTCAGCCAGGGGATTTTCCTTAGCAAGGATAGGACATTATTTATTATTCATCCTGAATGGAGGAATAATCCTAAAACTATGCTTTAGGGGATCATCATCCATGCACTTATCTAACTGGACACACATTTGTCCCTATCCAAAGTGGGAGACTTAGATGCAGCCTTGAGAATTTCATGTTCTTTCCTTGAGGATCAGCAGCTACAAATTTAAAAAAAGGTAACATACAGACATAATTTATATCACAGGGAGCAGAGAAAGCTGCTTCTCTTTTTCTTGGCAGGCTTAATTCATTTTGGAATTGTGCAGCTTTTCATCTCTGGACTCTAAGGAAAGGATAACATGCAGCATAAAATTAGCATGATAAATTGTGGAAAAATATCCCCTGGGTTCTCCCCCCCCCAACTTCTCCTCTCACTCTACTCATTCTAGTGCTCCAGATTTCAGTGGTTAGAATGCATACGGCACTGGCATATGTTATGGCACCTTTGGGATACGTTAGTCATAGGAACAGAGCTACTGGTGCTTTCCAAGTGTATTTTAAATTTGGCTCCCTTGTGTGTGCTCTGACGCAACTGTGCTTGTCTGCATGTCTGGGTAGCCTTTGCTTGTGGGTGTCTCCCGAGATGCCTTTCAGCTCAAGAAAGGAAAGACATCATTTATATTTTCCAGGATAAGTGTGGGGCCCCTCTGATATATTGGTACAGGGGTAGCTTGTCATTGAGCTCAGCTGCCACCTCTGAACACCAGCTTCCGTGCTGTGGTTTCAGCAGCAGGTCTGTCCCTTCACCTCCTAGCACTTCAAGCTGACTAACCGGAGTTGAGAGAGGGCCTTTGTTTGGACAGTCTTTCTCCTGTCCCCCCGAGTACCATTTATCCTCCACTGTAATGTATTGGGAACGTTTGCCCGTACCTTTCTCAGGCTGAGGCGGAAGCTGAGCTGTGAGCGCTGGCCTCTTGGCACATGGACCACAGTATTACTCTCCTTGCGATGCTTCCTTCCCTTATGATCAACAGGCTTCAGAGGCTGAACAAATACCACCGCCCGTCGTTTGACTTGGCATCAAGTGAAATCATAATAGCTGTCTTAGCCGAACTGCTGTTGTGAAGGACAAGATTGCCTGTGGGATTCTGCCCTCTGTGCAGAAGAGCTGAAAAGGACTTGACCTGCGCAAGAATTCTGTTTTTTAAAAAAAATTTATTCACATCTTAGGTTTAATAGGCATTTGGGCTTAATTAGTTACTGCTTATAAAGCTTTTGAAGATGAAAGCGCTGTATAAGTACTCTATGTAAGTGGTTTTTGAGATGTCTAGTGTTAGGTGACCTCAGGTTAAGGAAACTGCAGTGTTGTAGAGAGCATGTTTTTCCTTTTTAAAGTGAGTGACTAGATGGAGATTTGATATGCAAGTAGAAGAAGACAAATATATGAAAATGGCAAAGTCTTCATGGCCTCTAGCACAGTTTTGGGCAGCTGCAATGTTACCTTTAGCTTTTTCCTTTGGGGAACAGCAGGGAACTTTCTGTTCATCAGCAACACTTTAAAGACACTCCCCCACCAAAAACGTCCTGACTTGACCTGTAATAAATATGTCACGTCAAAGAGAATGTGTTTTATACTGGGGAAGCTCAAGAGAAAGGCATCAACACTTTCAAGTGCAAATTTGTTGTGGCATCTTTGTTTTTAATTCTTTTCAGTTAAATTGTATTGTCTTTCTTTTCCTGAGGAGTACAGGTTTTTTTGGTAGTAGCTGGGATGTATTTGATTAATACGTATGTAAATTTTCCTGATTTTGGCCTGTTTCTATAGCTGCTCCATGCATGGAACTCCTGCAGACTTCAGAGGCAGTTCTGTACCCTGAGCAACTGCAAAATCAGTCCCTTTAATCTCTAAAGAAAAGCTTTGCCAAATGGATTGGAGCACAAGCTTAAATAAAATGTTGAAATTGTCACTCATTTAGATTACAAGCCAGTAGCCCAGGGAACGAGGGAATACTGCAGCACTAAGCTAGCCTAGCTCTGATCATGATTACACACTATTAAAGTTGTTTGTTAAAGCAAAGAGATGCAGGGAAGCTCTTGAACAACACAACTTCAATACAGAGAATATCTGTTTTCTTAAGAGGCTTATGGATATAATTTTAATCATATTTTCCAGCTAATACATTGGATTTGCCTGAAACATTTTCAGCCATTTGATACTTCATAGAGTTTAATAGTGTTGTTAGGGAGCGGATCTTTTTTTTCTTTTCTTATTGAGTTATTTTGCTGTTGTGCTGTATTCCCCAGGGGGCTGTGTGGCTAAGGTTCATTTCCAATTAAAATCTGGAGCCAGATCCTCGGGTGATGTAAATCAATGTTGATCCACTGACTTCAGTAGAGTGTCACACCAGCTGAGGATCTAGTTCCTAGTGGTAAAACAAATATCAGTGTGTTACGTCTGTTCAGCCCCAAGGTGGCTTTTCTTCATAGCCAGAAGAGCTCAGGTGTTCCAATCGCTCCAACAAATCTACACTCGACTTATGTCGATATTGCGGGCTTCAGTGGGACTTACATGATGTGTAGATCTTATTCTGGCTTTATCCAGCCGGATGTAGTCTAGTGCTGCCATTCATTTCAATGTCATTTTTTATCATTATTAGGGTACGTGAACTTTCCGTACAAGCATTAGCAAATCTTAATTATAACCTGAATTGTTACCTTTAAAAGACCAGGTTGGTGTTGGTGCTTGATCAACCCCATATCATTAACTGTTTATTTAATTTTTGTTCAAATTCCAAACAAATTGGTAACCGTATATTAGACTATCAACTTGATCATAACATATGGTTCTCTGTCATTTTTTCTATTGAAAAGATCTCCCATACTTTATATTTCTCCATGCCACTAATGATGAGGATCTATCTTTTTTCAAACAACAACTTATTACCCATCTGGCTGGTGTAGTAATTGTGTTATCAATAGGTCCATCGCTGGGTCAATTATCGGCTCTGAGCTATAACCTAATAAACGGCAATTTGGTGTGAATGCTTGAAGGACTGGCCCCGTCTTCTGTGAGAGAGTTTTCAGAAATGCAATATTTTCTTGGAATTTGTTCCTAACATAGTTTTATAATTAGTCAATGCATGAGCTTTGCATTTCTCCCAAATAACAGAGATCAACACCCATTACTTGATATTTTCCTGAAAGGAAAAATCAAAATGATTTTTGTTTGAACAGATACTAACTGCCAGTTGAATCAGGAGACCAGAATGGAGTACAACAGAGAAGGTGTTTGAAATCAATTGACAGTAAAAAAAATCTATTAATACTGAATGCTTTTCTAGATGTACTATTTATGTATAGTATCAGAGGGGTAGCCGTGTTAGTCTGAATCTGTAAAAGCAGCAGAGAATCCTGTGGCACCTTATAGACTAACAGACGTTTTGGATCATGAGCTTTCGTGGGTGAATACCCACTTCGTCCAGACGAAGTAGTGGAAATTCCAGGGGCAGGTAAAATTATATGCTAGCAATGCAGGCTAGAGATAACGAGGTTATTTCAAATTCAGGGAGGATGAGGCCTGTTCTAGCAGTGAGGGTGTGAAAAACAAGGGAGGAGAATAACTGGTTCTGTAGTATGGCAAGCCATTCAACCGTCTTTGTTCAACCCTGAAGCTTGATGGTGTCAAATTTGCAGATTGACATATGAAGCTCAGCAGTTTCTCTTGAATCCTGTCCTGAAGTTTTTTTCTGCAGGATGGCCACCCTTAGGTCTGCTATAGTGTGGCAGGGAGGTTGAAGTGCTCTCCTACAAGTTTTTGTTATATATTGCCATTGCCTAATATCGTGGATTGTGTCCATTTATCCTTTTCCATAAGATGTTCCAGTTGTGGCCGATGTACATAGCAGAGGGGCATTGCTGGCCTAGATGGCGTATATTACTATGGTGGACGTGCCAGGTGAATGAACCAGTGATGATTGTGGCTATGTTAGGCGTCCTGTGATGGTGTCGCACGTGTAGATATGTGGGCAGAGTTTGCATCGAAGGTTGTGCATGGATTATGTTCTGAGCGTAGAGCTACTGTGGTGCGATGTGCAGTTCTGGAGAATACGGTCAGGCTGGCAAGTTGTCTTGGCAAGGATTTTGCCTGCCACCCAAACCGGAAAGTGTGGGATCATTGTCCGGAGGGTTGTTAGATCCCTGATGATGCGTTGGAGGGTTTTAGCTGGGACACCGCACCATAGCAATGCCCTCTGCTATGTACATCGGCCAACTGACAGTCTCTACGGAAAGGATAAATGGACACAAATCAGATATTAGGATGCAATATACAAAAACTTGTTAGGGAGGGCATTTCAACCTCCTGGTCCACACTAAGCAGGACCTTTAAGGTGGCCATCTGCAGGCAAAAAAACTTCAGGACCAGACTTCAAAGAGAAACTGGTGAGCTCACATTTCATCTGCAAAGTTTGAACACCATCACTCAGGGTTGAACAAAGACTGTGAATGGCTTGCCAACTACAGAACCAGTTTCTCTTCCTTGGTTTTCAACCTCAACTGCTAGAACAGGGCCTCATCCTCCCTGACTGAACTAACCTCGTTATCTCTAGCTTGCTTGCTAGCATATATATATATACCTGCCCCTGGAAATGTCCATTACATTCATCTAACGAAGTGGGTATTCACCCATGAAAGCTCATGATCCAAAACGTCTGTTAGTCTATAAGGTGCCACAGGATTCTCTGCTGCTTTTATTTGGGTATAGCCTTTCCTCCATGCTAATTGTACCTCCTCATGATCATTATTATTTTATTACTTGCATTACAGTAGTGTCTATGTGCCATAGTCATGAACCAGTACCCCATCATGTTAGGTGCTGAACAAATAGAAAGTATTAGAACAAGAGGTTTTGGGGACACGGACTGTCTATTTCCTGGGGGGCCAAGACTTGTTTCATTCGAAAGAGGAAACATATGATGTTGGGTATAATTCTCCTTTCGCTTACACCACTTTTACACCATAGTAACTGCATGTGCTCCTGATTTACACTAAAGGAGGAGTGAATTTAGGATTTTAAAAGCCCCACAACTGTAACAAATCTATGAACACAAAGTATGGATAAAATAAATAAACTCCACAGAACCAGATAGTATAAATACATATAAATACACAGGATACAACAAATTAAGGATTCAATCGTGCCAGGTGCTGGGTGTCCAAAACTTCACTGAAGTCAGTAGAGTTACACCAGACTAGGTGCTCTATAAAAGAGGGGAGAATCAACCCCTTATGTCCAGATGGCATGGAGCTGGCATAACAGCTCTACACTATCCCGTCTGTGTAACGTATAAGATCAGACAGTGCTTCTACACTCTGGTTGCTCATGACTGGAATGGAGAATTGGAAGGCCATTTGAACCATAAAGTGGAGGTGAAAACTTTGATAACAATATCTATTGGCACCAATCCCTGCTTCAGTGGGAAATTTGCCTCAGTGAGGTATTCAGAACTGAATCCCTTCTTCTAAATTGCAGAAGCATACTTGTCTTTGAAGAGCATTTATTTATTCATTTATTTATTCATTTATTTCAAGCATTTAGGGTCTGATGTTAATGTCAGTTTTACACACATCATGTTAATGGAGTTTGTAAAGCCAGTGTCAGATCAGAATCGAGCCTTTGTTTTATATATTTAATACATCTGTAGTGTGATTCAACAAGATGATCATATTAGTAGGCAGATACCCAATTTGCAGCGCTGCAGGAGTTTGTATTTTATCTCTTTTAACTTAATTTAGATGTCTGAGTGATTTTATGGCTCTGTGATTTTATTTCTTTCTTAACATATACATTTTATGAAACAGCAGAATCATTACAATCTCCAAATTATTCTTTCTTTTCTTTCATGAGCCTATTAATGGAGACAAATATTTCTAATGGGGAAAAAAAAATCCTGTGTTATACCTCACTCCTTTCATTACTTAAAATAAATCCTTGCATTTTCAAATGTAGTGTGGGGAATTTTGGATGTCTCCGTATTTTGCTGTCCAAATTGAAGCTTCTTTAAGGACCCTGATTTTGCAAGGGTGAACGCTCACATAAAGAGCAATGCGATGTACTTTAATTAAATTGCATAGGTACTGTCAAATTAGACTATAATGTCATCTAATTAAATTCTTTAGATACTAGGAAAAAAGACTTTAGAGCTGTCATAATCCTCTCAGACCAATATTTTTGAAAAGCTGAGCCTAAATTTCAGCTCCTCAGACCTCATTAAAGTGCCCAAATCATTGGCCTGCGTCTAAAGCACCGAGCACCTCATATATCCCAAGTCAATGAGCTTGCTGAAAAAAGGACACATTTTATTGTAATTGTGTGATGACATTTTTGTCCCTTACATTAAAAGCAAAATATTTTTTAAACCATTTTTACTCAGTGCATTTGAAAATCAGGCCATTTATTTAGGTTCCTAAATGGTGACTTAGGATCCTAACTTTGGCACTTGCTGTGGAAAATCTGGGGTACAAAACATTAAAGGAATTTATAAAGTCCTATTTTGGAAATGATGTGTGGCCAACATTTTCCAAAGGGACTAGTGACTTTGCCTGGCCATGCTGAGCCATTTTTAAGCAGTCTGAATGAGAAGAAAGTGCTGAGCATCAACCTTCTGAAAAGCCAGGCCCTTTAAGGTCTCTCAAGCTATGTACCAACAAACAGAAATACTCAATATTACCTTTTGAAAATCTTGGCCCATATCCTCAATGTTTCACTTTATCCTTGAGTCAATTCCCTTGTTATGCTGCCCCAATGGCACACATATATGTGTATATGTTGAGATATATATTAATTAGCTCTAGTGAGGCACTTGATTCATTATAAAGCAATCTTATATGTCAACACAATGCTTTGGTGTCTTATTAAAAGAGACTTTTGAGATAGAAAAATTTTGTTTTGCTGGTGATAGAACAGATCTCTAAAACAACTTTAACTGCAGTTCAATTTAAGGATATTTTATGTAACTCATTGGATGAATCAGTTAAGGCTGGTTGATGTGCCATTTAAATGTATTTTCAATTTAGAGAACTGTAATATTGTATTTGGATAGAAAAAGTTTCTTTTAATATCAGTATGCAAATTTATTTTTAGCATATATTAAAAGTGACAAATAAAAGATTTAACTTCATGGAGCAGAATCACACAAAAAAAGAACAAATATATATTTGTGATTCTTTACATGAATTCAGTTAGATCATAGCATCTGAACAGTGCTACTGCATGGAGAGATGTCATGTGGTTTTGTCCTGAGGGCAGAGGACAGTGAAAAGTGACCAAAAGGGGAAAGGCAGATTCTCAACAAGTACCCACTGCAAAAAAACAATACGGAAAAAAGACTGAGAGGAGGAACAGGAAGAAGGCAGAGAAACTGGGAAGAGAAAAGGCAAAAGAGGTCCTGAAGTAGAGGAAAAAGCTCCAGCCCCAAACTGGAGCCCAAAACTGCAACATCAAAGCCATGTCTACATATGTGTTGGAAGGTCACTGGCACAAGCAGTGTAGACATAACCTTAGAGTACAGTTAGAGGCCTAAGGGGAAAATTTTCAAAGGCATAAAGGGCAGGCAGGTGGCCTCTGACCATCTTTGAATACCTTGAGGAAATGAAGATGAAAACTCTTATGACAGACCATGAAGACTGCTAAACTTGGTCTGCTGGAGTTCCAGAGATATAGCCTCTCCATGGAGAATGCCTTCCCATTAAGTATAGAGAATTTAACCCCCAGGATCACACAGAAAGAAGAGATCTAGTGAGTCATAACTCTACTAGGGAATGGAGGGAAAGGCAATATCTCAGGGCCTGACTCACACACAATATAGGACTTTCTAGCATGTGTATCCAGCAGAGCTGCCTGAATCTTGGAATATTTGTTCCATGAGAAATTCCAAAAGTTTGACAAAAATGTTACGGTTAAAAAAAGGATGAGAAATTTTGATAATTTTTGTTTTGGAAAAATCAAAGTGTTCTGGTTTGATATTTTTTGACACAACAGAGCAGCAAGCTGCCTTATCTTATGAGAATTCCTGGGCTCCCCTGACTCCTGTATTTCAGCATGTTTGTCGGAACCAAAACATTTCCACAAAACATTTTGGTTTTGATGAATTACTATTATCCATCCAAACCACACCTTGTCAGAAAATTCCCAACCAGTTTCTTGAGTTGTACTGAAAAGCAAATAAGTGGCCCGCTCCGTAGCACGAACTGGTGTTGTGTGATCATAACACTTCTATCTGCATGAGGACCGGGCTGCTGTACTCTGTCTAGCTGGAGCTCCTAGGTATTTTTTAAGAGCCACCCCAAGTCAAGTGTATTGCAGCGTCTTCTTCGAAATGTGTCTCTAAATCTTACCTCACAATAAAATGCATTTATAGAGTGTGCTAACAGAGGGCTACATTCTTAAGAATGCTTATGCTGTACTGGATGGGGAAAAGAGCATTACGTGCTTTATTTAAAGGCTAATAAACCAGTATTTCATATTCAGAGGCCAGTTACCAAGGATCATTTTCCTTCAGTGGCTTGTATTGATACATGAATTAATGACCTCTTCCTCCCTCCAGCCTCCTCCACTTGTGCTGGCATTGTTCCAGTCATCCCTAAGCTATCCATGTGCAGATTTTCCATCAATGTTTATGGAGCCCAAAGATGATTAAGTGAGAAAAGCCCCTCTTCTGTGCACCCAGTCACAAGGTTGTCTGATGTAGTGTTGCCCCAGTAAAAATTAATATTTGCTGGCAAGGTGTATCGTTAGTTTATGGGGTGTTCTGACCCTTAATTATCCACTGATTGTAAGGCATTTTATGATACTCGGATGAAAGGCGATATTTGTAAGTGCAAGGGAATATTCTATCGTTACCATTATTTTAGCACCTGGGTTAACAAAAACAAGTCCCGTCAAGATGAGATATTTGTACCTGGACAATTCTGTCATTTATTGTTATTATTATTTATTTGTATGATTATAGTGCCTAGAAGTTGCAGTCATGGACCAGAATCTCATTGTGCTGGATATTGTACAAATACAGAACAAAAAGACATTCTTCTGTGGTATGCTGTGTAACATTCAAGCCTCTACTTTGAAATAGACATTTTTTTAGACATGTACTTTGTATTGTCTATAATAATTTAAATTCCCTTAATTCTATGCTGAAGCTTTTGCTTGTCCAAACTTAAAAGAGCAAGTTGTTCATTCGTTGTGCTGGGGAAGAAAGAAGAGACTTTTGTAGTCTCAGATATGAACTTTGATTCTCTTTCAAAGGAACATGTAATTGCACACACACTGCAAGTTTCTCTGAACAATTCTCATTTGTTGCTTGAAGAATCCGTTGGTTGTATTGTAAATCATCACAAAGTGCACCAGCAAATAGATTAGGACATAAATGAGTTTAGGAGCTGTCTAGTCTGGAGACAGATAATGTAATTAAAACAAGGAGAGTTTCTGATCAATACAAGGGTCAAAGTAACAGGGCAGTGCTTTGAACTATCTTCACTCTAAGGCACAATTCTCTCCTTTGCTGCCCAATTGTCTATAACAAAGGGCCAATTCCTGAGCAGGCTATAATGGGTGACCATAAGTCATAGCATAAAAAGAGAGATCCCCTGCTTGTGTGTCAGATCATCAGCCAGTGTAAGTCAGTGCCATGAAGAGCTGTGCCATTATCATTTTATTGGCTCTTACGGAATCATTTTGCAGGCACAGATTTTCAGTGAACATCATGAATGCAGTGACAATTAACTGGGCTCTTTAAAAAACAGTTTTGTAAAAATTTCAGGGCAAGACTGAACCCCTCCCCCTCAACAACAAATTTATTGAAAATAATTGGGATGTGAAATTTTGCCAATTCATGGTTGTTTCCCTAAGTGTTACTGGGGACATTTGCAAACTTTTACGACAGGTTTTGCAATGTTTTCCAGTGGTCTTTATGTGATTTAATGGAGTTGTTCCTTGATTTTAATTTATATGTACATAACTGGGCAGGAGTAGTTTTCTTGTCCTATGGAAATTTAAATAATAGAATTCCCATTCTGCTTTGGAAGGAAACCAAGACCTTTCAAAACTTTCTGTGTAAAACCTGAATAACCACTAGTCCATTGGCATGGCACGTCTCTCACCTGGAATGCGGGAGAGCCAAGTGAATGCCCTAACCACCAAGGTATTGACTACTGACTACTCTGTGGTGGTTTTTTTTTTCTCTCAATCTCCGATTTTGGCCAGAAATTCAATCTTGGACCGGAGAAAACTTCCCAACAAAAATTTTGTCAAAACCAATACATTCTCACAAAAAATTCCAGTTTCAGCAAATCTCAATTATCTCCTGAATAATTATTTCATCAAAAAATTCTCGGCCAGCTCTCTTTCTGTGCATAGATGTGTATGTGTGTTTGTATAGTATTATATTACAATAGTGTATGGGGGCATGAAACACTTGGAAGCATGGGCCCTTCACAGTGAAACTGCCAAATCAGTACCCTCTGTGGAACATTCTGAGAAAATACCTTCAAGAAGACCATCACAGAACCCCTTCTATAGTGTTTCTTTTCCCCATTGATAGGGTTGGCTCCTCAATTCAGCCCATATGGCAGAGGTTCTCGAAATGTCACTCCTGGCTTATTGGTGGCCCGTGGAACATTCCTGATTGTTAGCAGGCAGCTGTCTGGCCATATGCTACTGGTTCTCTTCCTCATCTCTAGCGGTTAATCTGTATTAAAATACATCTTGAAACACATTCAGTACTTTCCTAATTTTTTTTTTTCAGGTAGGTAATTGGTTGAGGTGCCACAGGGCTGCTATGCAATCATGCATGAGCGAGAAGGTTGTGCACCAGATATCATGTGGGCCACATGGTGAAAAAAGCTTTGAGAAACCAATATTGTGCAGTCCGGGTGAGGGGGAAGGGAGGGAGAGACACTAAATGAGGCCAGAACTGCCCTATCATAACTACTGAAAAATATGGTTAATATTAACAATACCTCCCTGTAACAAAATAAAACATGTCCACTGCTCCATAAGTGCATAATGTAAGGTAAGTTTGCCAGAGAGATGGAGAGCAAGGAAGAATCTTCCAGCTTACATGTAGATCTCCATCCTGCAGTTCATCATTAATAACAATTAATACAATTTACAAAAGGTCCATTTCTGTCACTCGGTTTCATTCCAGTGGTTTGCTGGGATGAAGTTTGACTGCACCAGTCACCTTTATATTTACTGGCATATGCTGATGTCAATACTTACATCACTGGTATCGATACACTATTTATGAAGGTGAAGATTGATATTAAATACTGGATTTAAGATCCATTGACAGGATTATAGCCCTGACTGCATTTGACCTTCTTCTACTTTTAGCTGACTGAAAGCCTGAGGGATTTTTCCATGTCATTCAAATACAGGAGTTTCCACTGACTAGTTTTCTACTGTCTATGCATCTCTACGTCATATCAGGTCATAATAAAAATACTTGTTATTAAAATTAAAAAAAAAAGATTCCTAAGGAAATATTTTTTCCCTTAAAAAATTAAGCAAGGAAAGGGATTGGTGGTGGCAAAACATCACACAATTGTGGTAATCAAAGCAGAGAGATTTAAAATTACTTGAAAGGAAGGAACAAAATAGTAAACAAGCAAAAACATCTTCTAAATAAACTATGGCTATAATGTTACTTTTGCACCTTAAAAATGAAAATCTCTCTAATGCCCCCTCCCCTCCCCAGATGTTAGCACTCAAATAACATGCCTCGACCTGGGTGTTTTTGGCTGCAGTGTCTCTGTGATGAACAAAAATTATGATTATCACAGTTTTGTTCTGGGCCATTTTACAGCCCAGAAATGTTTGTGAAATATTCCCCATCTGACCACATTGTAACAAGGGCAGGGTTTTCCTGTTACACCATCCTGTGAGCGGGGATTTTAGGTTCATTACTGCTGACTTATTGGAGCATTACGTTCTATCCAGAAAATAAGGGGAGAAGAAAGAACTCTGGTAGAAAGCGCTAGGGTGTCAGACAGGTTTGAAAGCCAGCTCTGCTGTCTGACCATGGGTAAGTCACATCATCTCTTATGCTTCTCTTTTCCCTCCCATCCTTTGTCTGGCTTGCCTAGTCTGCTTGTAAGCTTTTTAAGATAGGGAAGGCTTCTCGCTATGTGTTTGTACAACATCTAATTCTCAATTCAAACTTACTGTAATATAATAACAGTAGGAACATAATCCCGATTTATTTCCGGACAGCAGTCTCAAGCCATTAAACTCTTCAGCTGAAAGTTTGTTCACTTATCCTGGCTTCATGATTACCATCTGAAACAGTAATCCCCCAAATCACTCTCTCTTCTGAACCCCTAGAACTATTCTGATGACTCTCCAGCCTTCCCATGTAGCTACATTGCTTCCCAAATGCGTGATGACTCCCTTGACTTCCTCTTAGCCCTGAGAGCTTTCTTATGCTCTTAATCTTTCTGAAACTATAGTTTCTTATCTAAAGCTGCTTAAGCACTAGGAGAACGATGTGCATTTCCAGGCAAAACATCTGTAAACCTGCATGAAAACTACTTTGCAAACTGCGATGACTATAGTCTGCAGTAAAACTAAAATGTAGTCCCTACATTCTGAGGGAAAGATTTTTCACCACTCAGGTTTTTCTAGCAAACACGTATGTATAAAACATATTAATTCCTATAGAACACATATCCCTTGTGATACAGCATGGCCAGAGGGCAGCAGGAGAGTGTTAGCAGGGAGTCTTATTCCCTGCAAGGGGAGGAAGGTTTGCTATAGATTAACTAGAGCACTTGTAGCCAATTAGAGCACCTGAACCAATTGAGAAGCAACCACAGCCAATCATGTGATAAACCCGCATCAGCCAGACAGTGGGGAGTGGAGCAGAAGGTTAAGAGTTGAGCAACGAGCCGTTGAAAGGAGTAGAGAAAGAGAAGAGTTTGAGAAGAGAAAGACAAAAGAAAGTGGAGGAGAGCGGCGGGCGGCGAGAATCCAAAGACCCCTAGAAGCACCTGAAAGAGTAGAAGAGCAAAGCCTCTTCACAAGCTGAAGGGCAGGAGAGGGAAGTAACCCAGGGGAAGGAACCGCTAGTTCAAGTGGTTCACCACAAACCTCAGGGCCCCTGGGTTGGGACCTGGAGAAGAGGGCGGGCCCAGGTCCCTCCCTCTCCACTCACCTTCTCAAGGACACTAGTGGGGTAATTAAAATACCCGTTCAGAGGCAAGCAATGGTACCCTGAACCTTCCCCAAAGAAGAGAAAGCGCGAGACCCAGCATAACGACCGGCAATTTGCCACACCCTTCATATCCCAATGGCTTAAAACAAGGTGATGATTCAGGTCGGAACTTGAACTGTTTATCCAGTTCATCCACCTGAACATGTCTTTGAGTAATTAATAGATTTACATTAACAGAGGGGGATGTTTAAGAAGTAGGAACTGTTAGGCCAGACACATTTATTAGTTGTAGTTTTTGAATTACATTAGTGCCTAGAAGACACGATTGAGATCAGGGGTCTGTTGTGTTAGTAACTGGACACATAACTGTACACATGGTACAAACACATAATAAGAGACAGTTCCCGCCATGAATTGCTTACACCCAAAATAAACAAGGTAGGCAAAGGAAAGATTCTAATCTCCATTTTACAGACAGGCAACTGAGGTTCAAAGGAATCAAATTACTTGCTCCATCAATGGAAGCTCTTGTATAAACTGGGCTCTAGGCAGCCACTTGACTTTGCTAGGCAGAGAGAGGCTAAATGACACAGGTTTAAAAATGCCAGCAATCACTGGCCTGTATCTAAATGTGTGTACTTACCCTTGCTACTATTGTTGGAGCTGGATTTGGAGCAGCAGTGGTGGGAAATTTGGGGCAATAGAAGCCTAGCATAGATAAGGCCTCTGAGTATGAAGGCTTCACACTTAGGGTGGGCTTTCAGGATTAGAACAAGTGCTTGGTACGTTGATTCTAGCTCATACCCAGTTGTGATGTCAACTATGGATGTGTCTAGACTGCTATCACAGGGTATGATTGCAGCTCGAGCTGACGTATTCAAGCTAGCTTCAATCTAGCTTGCTCAGGTCCCAGAAGAGTTGAAGTGATGGCAGTGCATTCTTCAGCGTGGGCTGTACAAACCTGTCTGGAACCCTGGGTAATTACTTGCAAGGCTAGTCCATGCTGAAGCTTGCATTTACAGGACTTCACTCCTCTGGGAACAACAAGAGAGCATATCCACCAAGGAAAAGTTTTAGACCTCTGATTGCACATTAATCCTTATTTTATGCTGCAATAAAAGGGGTCACATTGTCCTCCTTATCCGCTGTTTCTCAAGAACCAGTGACAATTGTCAATATTTTCTGCTGTCATCTTTCACAGGGACTTTGGAGCAAAAGGCCTATCTGCTGTGCCAGCACTTGCACATTCTGTAATGACATACCAGAACACACTGAACAGAATGAAATCTGGATAAGAAATCCAACCACATTAATACCTTGGGTCTTGCTTTTTTTCCCCACGAAGACAGTTCCTACATGACCTCATGAAGCCTACACTAGAGAGTCCTGAAGCATTGTCCCTCTAATTACTGTGTAATCTCAGATTGCATAGTACTTTATGAACAGTAGACATTATCTGAGCAATTCAATAGAAGGGAGACAGATGGGAATATTTTCAATTCTGTTATCAAATTATCTTCTTATGATGCATAATTAACTCTAATTAACTCCATCCTTGCTCTTAGAATTCACCTGCTTGTTGTTCTGCTGTGTCTGGGATCTTCTACGCTAGTGCATACTGCAGAGAGTAAGGGCAAGGATTTGTCCCAAGCTGCATATAGAAGAACACATTGTGACTGAGGTGAATGACTCATGGCATGTCTACATTTACTGGTATATCGGCACTGCTGATGATTTAGCAGGGCTGGTGAAGACATGCTAAATCAAGGGGAGAGTACTCCACCTCTCCTAGAAGTGTAAGGGAAGTTGACGGGAGACACTCTCCCATCAACACAGTGCAGTGTAGCCACCATGGTAAGTGGATCTAACTACATCAACTTCAGTTACTTTATTCACGTAACTGAAGTTGAGTAAGTTAGATCAATTTACCACGGTAGTGTAGACCAGCCCTAAGAGTGCTGGAATGGGGAGTAATATGGTGCTTCCAGATAAGCTCATTAGCTGTTCCCAATCACATCTTTAGACCTCAAGGCTGGATTTCTGAGAGTGAGGCGGGCTGGAACTTTTCCCCACTTCTCAACTGAGAAGTTGAAGAATAAAGTCCCCTTATTCCTATAGCCAAAAACTGGATAGGTCTCACTGGACCTATTTTACACTCTAAAGTCACTTTTGAAAATGAGATGTAGGTTCCTAAATTACTTAGGCCTGGTCTACACTACAAGCTTATCTTGAATTTAGCAGTGTTAAACCAAATTAACTCTGCACCCGTCCACACAACAAAGTCATTTATTTCGATATAAAGGGCTCTTAATATCGATATCTATACTCTACCCCGATGAGGGGAGTAGCGCTGAAATCGGTACTGCCATTTCAAATTAGGGTTAGTGTGGCCGCAATTTGACGGTATTGGCCTTCAGGAGCTATCCCACAGTGCACCATTGTGACTGCTCTGGACAGCAATCTGAACTCGGATGCACTGGCCAGGTAGATAGGAAAAGCCCTGCAAACTTTTGAATTTCATTTCCTGTTTGCCCAACATGGAGCGCTGATCAGTACAGGTGACCATGCAGTCCCAGAATCAAAAAAGAGCTCCAGCATGGACCGTATGGGGGATACTGAAGCTGATCTCTGTATGGGGAGATGAATCTGTTCTATCAGAACTCCGTTCCAATAGACGAAATGCCAAAACATTTGAAAAAAATCTCCAAGGCTATGATGGACAGAGGCCACAACAGGGACTCAAAACAGTGCTGAAACTTAACAAGCTGAGACAAGCATACCAGAAAGCTAAAGAATCAAATAGCTCTGTTCTGCCTCAACTTACATGCATACAGCTCAGCACATACTGTACACCCAAGCCTTCTTGTGTATTAGGTACAATTAGGTCTAAGCCACAGCTATAAGACCCAGGTGTAGCTCAAGATTGCAAATGTGCTCCACAATGTTCAGTAGTGGGCAGATACGGCATTCTAATCCAGGCCCCTTTTTAGTTTTTACCACTTCTTTGCATAGCTGGGATAGCTGTTGTAAAGTTCAAACCGAGGGGCTCAAAGTCATTGAAAAAAAAAATTGAAACAACCCAACAAACAGATGATTTGTGTCTGACTATAGATCTCTCCAACCCACACCACGGAAAGACCAAAGCTCAGATTAACCATTTCTTGGCCAACATGGCACTGCTAGTAAGAGAGATTTCCAGCAACCTCTGTCAGAAGTTGCAAGATATTTATCAGAAGCTAATGGAGTTTGGAACCACATGACATTCATTTTTTAAGACAACAATTACTTATTTCCTTTCCAAAATTAGAAATAGAAAATGTTTTCCTAATCCCACCACCAACATGTAATGTGAACAGGGTTCTTTCTTTGATGAAAAGAGCATCAGTGCCTTAAATACATGTATATATTTGAGGTAGGCAGGCAAAGCATTAGGGGTCTTTTGCCCAAGGACCCCTACTGGAAAGTTGGGTACCAACTGGGATTTGAGCCCCGGTCTCTCGTATCAAAGGGCAGCGCTCTTAACCGCTGCTCTATCCAGTCACTATATATATGATGACTGGATAGCGTAGTGGTTAAGAGCGCCGCCCTTTGATACGAGAGACCAGGGCTCAAATCCCAGTTGGTACCCAACTTTCCAGTAGGGGTCCTTGGGCAAAAGACCCCTAACGCTTCAGCTGCCTACCTCAAATATGAGAGTGACACGAACTAGGAGAGTCATACTGGCTCGGACGTCGCCCGGATTAACAAGGTCCACGCCAGATGCTGAGGAACCAGGACAGTCTGATGATAAGTGGGCTGCTGGAACAAACCATTCATGGACGAG